>NW_026963415.1:0-28815 GCF_036588685.1 Mytilus trossulus
TTATAACAAAGAAATTTTCATATGTTTCAGTTGGGACAGCAGTCTCTGCACCCAAAACAAATGTGAAATATGAAAGTCAATGTGACTTACTACCAGTGGGAAGATCCGAGCCTGTATATGGAAGATCACAGTTTATTTGAACCCCCGATTTATGTACATGTATTATACTTTTTATCATCAAAAGTTGTAAATGTAAATGAGATGTAACAATGTTAATACAACTGTATACATGTACCACTAAAAAAACATCGACATATCATAAATCATTCCCCTTTAAACAAACGTATAAACAAAAATTAACTTTTAAACTATATAAAAGTCAATGAACTTTTATTAGGGGTGATGCTTTATAATCTTTATGGAAATAAGACTTGTAAATACCAATTAATAAAATCCATACCAAATACCCTTCACTTGCATTAGCAGTTCATCTTATCACAAACTAATACATACATGTATTTTTTACCTTCACCTATAATGGTTTACTTTTATAAATTGTTATTTGAATGGAGGGTTGGTCTCATTGGCACTCATACCACATCCTCCTATATCTACATGTATGTACAAACTAAGCAAATGTTTCAAAGTTAATTGACCATGACTGAGGGGCAGGGCCATATATTCTCCATGGAAATAGGATGTACAAATGTTTATACAACTGAATACCAATTATCATTTTCCTACCACTAATGGTACCCCTTGAACCGACCTAATCACAAACTAATATACATGTACATGTAAACAAAGCAAAGTTTCCAAAGTCAATAGACCATGACTAAGGGGGCAGAGCTAAAAAATCTCAAAGGAAATGAGATTTGCCAATGCTTATACAACTGCATACCAAATATCATTGAACCGCCACTAGTAGCTATATAGTTCCCCATAAACTCACCTAATCACAAACAAATACATGTAAACTAAGCAAAAGCTTCAAAGTCATTAGACCATGACTGAGGGGGCAGGGCCAAATAATCTATATGGCTATGAGATATGCCAATGTTTATTCAACTGCCTACCAAATATCTTTGACCTACCACTTGTGGTTCACCATAAACTAGACCTTATCATCACAAACTAATACATTGTTGATGCTGCCAGCGACGTGGGAAAAAGCATATATGTACATGTACCAGTACAGTATGTATGTATGCTTTTTTACTCTGTCAAGCAATTATGAAAGACAACTATGGCTAATTATTTTTCAATTGTTAAGTATCATGTGTATATTCATGGTTCTGTATGTGTTGCTTGTAGTCGTTTTTTCCCGTTTTGTATCGTATTCGTTGACATAGGGTTTTTAAACATATTTTCATTTTATTTCTTCAAGTTTGTTTTTGTTTTAATTATGTCACCCCGATCGACAATGTCGGGTGACATATTGCTTTTCCTCTGTTTCTTTTTATGGCACCCTCAACGGAGTTGGGGTGACGTATTGTTATTCTACGTTTCTTTTTATGGCACCCTCAACGGAGTTGGGGTGACGTATTGTTTATTCTACGTTTCTTTTTTTTCTTATTATTATTTTTCTTGCAACACATTTTGTCCAGGCGATTTCTCCAAATCTAAAGTACCAAAGTTGATGGAACTTTACTATATTAAGGACCCCCATGTGCAGAGTTGCAGGAAGCATGGAATGGTTCAAGATGGCTGCCGTTTCCATGGAAACAGAACAAATGTGAAAAAATCCAGTTTTTGTTTTTGGTGAACTGTTTAAATATGCTTTAACTCAGAATCATTATATTTGAATACAATGGAGGTGCCCACTATATACAGGTGTTGGGTGATTTTGGCACTCATTGGAACTACTATGTTGCCATGGAAACTACACCAAAAATTTCCAAAATATGGAAATCCTCCAAATTTTTTGAAACTTCACAGTAACGATGAGCAACATTGGAAGATGTGGAATTTGGCGTTGGAATTTCCAAAATATCTGTTGTTACCCATGGAAATAATGCAAAAAGGTCAAAACTTTGAATTTTCACGGAACATTCCAGAACATCAATGTTAAATTTATTCTAGAGACATTAAATGGTATATGATGGTATATATGATTATGGAGGGAAACAATTGCACTTTTGGAATATTCAAAATGGCCGCCGTTACCATGGGAACAGCAAAATTATGAAAAACTTCAAAATGCTTTAAATTTAATGAAACTTATAACACATTTTGCCTAGCTTATGTAGACTTAACTTTTGAGTTTCGAATTTTCAAAATGGCCGCCATTGCCATGGGAAACAGCAAAAATATTCTAAATGGCTGCCGCTGGCCTGGCAATGGGGAAAGGGTGCCATCCGCTATTGCTTGCAATGGCAAATCTAGTTTTTCTTCTTATTATTTTTTTTCTTGCAACAAATTTTGTCCAGGTGATTTCTCGAAATCCAATGGACCAATGTTGATGGAACTCTACTATAGTAAGGACCCCCACGTGCAGAGTTGCAGTAAGCATGGAATGGTTCAAGATGGCTACCGTTTCCATGGAAACAGAACAAATGTGAAAAAATCCAGTTTTTTGTTTTGGTGAACTGTTTGGATATGCTTTAACTCAGAATCATTATATTTTGACACAATGTAGGTGCCCACTATATACAGGTGTTGGATGATTTTGGCACTCATCGGACCTACTATGTTGCCATGGAAACTAAACCAACAATTTCAAAAAATCAAAATGCTCCAAACTTCATGAAACTTCACAGTAACGATGAGCAACATTGGAAGATGTGGAATTTGGCGTTGGAATTTCCAAAATATCTGTAGTTACCATGAAAACAATGCAAAAAGGTCAAAACTTTGAATTTTCACAGAACATTCCAGAACATCAATGTTAAATGTATTCTAGAGACATTAAATGGTATATGAGGGTATATATGATTATGGAGGGAAAAAATTGCAGCGGGGGTTTGACTTTGGAATATTCAAAATGGCCGCCGTTACCATGGGAACAGCAAAATTATGAAAAACTTCAAAATGCTTTAAATTTAATGAAACTTATAACAAATTTTGCCTAGCTTATGTAGACTTAACTTTTGAGTTTCGAATTTTCAAAATGGCCGCCGTTGCCATGGAAACAGCAAAAATTTTCTAAATGGCTGCCGCTGGCCTGGCAATGGGGAAAGGGTGCCATCCGCTATTGCTTGCAATGGCAAATCTAGTTCTGTATTATTAGGTCTTTCCACCTTTCTTGTGGAAAGACCTATTGTATTTGTTCTGATTATTTTTTTTTTCTTCCGCCTAATTTTTTTCTTGCGGTGTAAAAATTTTTCAAAAGATGTCGCTTAGTTTTTTTGTATATGATATCATTCAGTCTATACGCTTTTGAAACTGACCCTGTTTAACCGAACACTTTTCTTTGTAAGAGTTATCTCCCCAAACACTGTTTTTCTTGTTATCTCAGATCTCCTCCGCAACCGTAAAAGAAAGCGACAAATTTATTTTTCCAAATTGCTCGTTATATCCTCAGGATGTTACGTTTTATTTTCACCGAAGCTTTACGAAGACTCCATATGAGAGTTATTTCCCCTTTTGTAATGAAATAAATGAAATAAATTTGTTACTGGAAAACCATTAGTGATAGAGGCCTAGGGTTTTTGATTTGAGGTCCTTGGTCCAATAAAATGAAAATGAGGTCAAGGTCAAAGGTCAAGTTCAAAAATATGATTTTGGCTTGTTATCTCTTATTTTCAGAAATCCTATAAGATATCGACAAAATATTTTCACAAAATGTGTGTTACGACATGGCGTAACATGTAAATTTTAGTTAAAAGGGTACGTAAACATTTGATGCGACTTTTCCCCCTTTTATATCTTATATTAGTTGTATGGTAATATAACTCATTATCATTATAAAGTAAAGGCTTAGGGTCTTTTGATTTAAGATCCTTGGTCCAAAAAAATGAAAATTAGGTCAAGGTCAAAGGTCAAGGTCAAATTCAAATTTTTTTTGACTTTTGCTTATTTTCACTCTTTTTCATTAACCTTATAAGATTTCAACAAATTATTTTTACTAAATTGTTAGTTGCGACATGTCGTAACTTATAAATTTTGATTGGAAGGGTGCGAAGAGAATAAATGGGATTTTTGCCCCTGTTATATTTAGAATTATGCGTAAAGTGATATTACTCATGAACCATACATAATACAGACCTAGGGTCTTTTAATTTGGGATCCTTCGTTTATGACCTTGAAATTGAGGTCAAGGTCATAGGTTAATTGGACGTTCAAGATTTTGACCTTTGCTTGAAATTCATATTTATATATCATTTATCCATAGGAACTGACATTTTCAACTGAATTTTAATATTTTCATATCAAAATAGATCCTTATTGGTGGAAAGACCTTCAATTGTTCTCTTTGAACAATTGGTTTTTAATTATTATTATTATACTTCCACCTAATTTTGTCCGCCCGCTTTCTCAGAGCCAAAAGTACCAATCCGAATGATGGTTGCACTATATCAAGGAACTCTGACTCCCCAGAGTCTGTGCAACTTTGGAACTAAAAATGGCTGTCATCACCATGGAAACGGAAAAATGGTGAAAAAATATAATTTTGGAGTTCCTTGAATTATTTGAGAATGCTTAAGCTTAAAATCTTAAGATTTTAATACAATGAAGGTGCCCACTATAGACTGGTTTTGGATGATTTTGGCACATTTTGGAACTGCTATGTTGCCATGGAAACTACACCAAAAATTTCAAAAATATGGAAATGCTCCAATTTTTTTGAAAACTTTAGCATAACGATGAGCAACTTTGGTAGATGTGGAATTTGGCGTTGGAATTTCCAAAATGTCTGCCGTTTCCATGGAAACAATGCAAAAAGGTCAAAATGCTCCAAAAACTTCCGGGGTTTGTTGAATAACTTTGGTATGTTTGAACTTAAAATCATCAAATTTTTAGCCAACATAGTTGTCCACCATATACAGGTTTTGAATGATTTTGATATCATTGGAACTACTATGTTACCATGGATACAGGAGCAAAAATTTCAGAATGCTTCAAAATTGATGAAACTTGATATGATTGTTAACTGTCAAGTCTAGATATGACTTTTGAAGTTGGAATTTCCAAAATGGCCACGGTTGCCATGGAAAACTGCAAAAATGTCAAAAATTCTCAAATGGTTTTAACTTAATGAAATTTGATATTATTGGTAACTACAAGTTAAGCTTTGAAATTTTCAAAATGGCTGCCTTTGCATGGAAACGGTATAAATGTGAAATACTTTAAAATGCTCTGAATATACTGAAAATTTACAAAAAGATGAATAGCCATGTATATTTGTGCATTTGCTGTTAAACAAATTTGAAATGGCTGCCGCTTAGTGGCAATATTATAGGGGGAAGGGTGACATCCGCTATTGCTTGCAATGGCAATTCTAGTTTTATTTATGTTTTGTTCATGTGTTTGCATGTACATCCATTGATTAGCCGAATTAAGTGCAAAATAAATATGTTTTTAGTTTGACAGTCACATGCAATTAATTTCTATATTGACCACACAATATTCAGTCATGTTGAGTTCTGAAATTTATATTTACCGTTATACTAGTAAATTGAAATTCATAAGTACCCCTTTTTAAGTTTGAAGATTCTTAAATTGTGACTTTTCTTATCTTTTTTATCTGCCTGTCATGCCTGTGTAAGATGAATATTGTACGTATTTGTTGTCCTGTTTCACGTCTGAAAGTTTTGAGGTAAAATATAACTAAAAAAAGATCGCTCCATTGTTCTCCATATCAATTACTACTCATGATAATTTACAGGAGTGCTATACATTGTAATGCTGAGGCTCCAGTGAGGATACAGTTGCATTTGTAATTAAGCCATTTGAATAAATTGTTACCTTTCATTATTTGGGGGATGTAATCTTAACATTATAACACATTTGTACATGTTGTATATTACAAGACGCCGTATAAAACACAAGTTATTATTTTGCAATTTGCCCTACTACATGATACAAGTTACTGTACAACAAACAAACATTGTTTAGGTCATATTTTTTTAAAAACATCTTAGGGAATTTCAGTAAATGTAGTATCATAAGGCAAAAAAACTATATATGTCTGTTTCCTATTTCCCGACCAACCCCGACTCAAACCCCCGACCCTGAATCTTTTTTATTCAATTCCTGAAAAAAATCGTTTCCGGTCTGATCCAGATCTGTATCTTTAAACTGTCAATTGCAAACCTTTATTATGCAGCTCTCCATGGTTTTCCGTAAAAAACATTCAACAGGGTCCTCCTATTTTCAATGCATAGGATGGCATTTTTATCTTACTACAAGGTGCTGGCATTTGTTTATTCATACAGCCAACAAACTTGTTGCTGTCAACAAATGCGCAGCCATTAAAACGGGTTATGTAATGAAAGAGACGGTTATGGAAAAAATACGTAGTTTTTTCGGAAATTTCGGAAATCCTCTAATAAAAGTTTAGGGTCGGGATTTGGGCTGGAAAAAAATAGGGTAGGTTGGGTAATCAGAAACACACATATTTTTTGTTTTGGCCTTAAGTGTTTCAGCAGCACACACCTAAATAAATATTTTTTGATAAGTTTAATATATGATATTTATGATGAGATGAGAAATCATATGCGACAATCCAAGATGAGAGGTCAGTAGACGCCTTTGGCTTATGTAACGACCAGAAGATAAAGGTATAAAGGTACAAAAAAACTTAAATACGACCCCAGTTCCCGGGCTAGGCAATTCTACTAACCATGGGTTTTTATTGTAGGGCACCAATGTTGCCAGAGAGCATGAATTTCATTACAAAATTGCCTGTCTTCATCAGGATTCCAAACTGGGACCTCTGTGTCACAAGGCAGCATGTTCAACCACTGAGCTAGAAGTTCTTAGTTACTTTAGTATCTGCAACATATACTACATTGTACTAGGGGAACCAATCCCATCACACTAGCCCTTTGAATTTAAGTGTGTACATATAATTTTACATGCATATTTATTTAACTCACCCTGAAGTAAGAAATTCAACAATTTTCTTAAAGCTTCTCTTTGTTCTCCATCTACCGGAACTTCCGGGTTTGGAGCCAGGAATTTCTTTAAAATGTAAATACCATTTTTAAAAATAGACCCAGCTGCATAAAGACGGGCGAGCGGCTTTTTATCAGTCCTTTCTTTTTCATACATCTTAACTTTACAAGATGCACGCGAGAATCCCTCACTGAGAAGAGCATTGGTCTGCATTACTTTTAATATCCGAAAAACCATATCTGAAGATCCTCGACACAAAGACGTATATGCCTCCTCTAATAACTCTCTCTCAATTTCCTTCTTTAAAAAATCCCTAAAAAACGAGTCCGAGTCATCTATCTTTTGACGTTTAACCCTCGTGGTTTCACCTGCTCCTTCTTCCGACATATTTAATTCAGCGCCCTCTAATCGGTAATAGGTCCGTTCGCCCTAGGTTCGTTCGGTATCGGGTCCGTTCGTCCTGAGTTCGCTCGCCCACATATATCATTGTATATTTAGAGTCCGTTCGTCCTGGGCTCGTTCTCCATACTTCAATAAACAAAAAAATATAAATATTAAGAATATTAACGTTTTATAAACTTATTCAACTATGTATATGGTATAAATTCTCGAAATTCATTAAAACACATGGGAACTAGTCAGCTTGGAATGAATCAGTAAAAACAATGATGTATGAAATTGTAAAACATAAAAAAAATGGATTTATATTATTAAACTTCATATAAACTGGGACTATTGTATAGTTAGTATTACGGATATAAAATTGACTGACTAGAATTTAGATTGTTAACAAATATCAGTAAAGATATCTTAGATAAATAAATTATATTTCAGTATTCTACTAGTCTTTGGCGAACAAAATTGTTAGCCGCAGGTTTGCCACAAACTTTTCAGTTTGGTAAGGGCTAGTATGTAAATGAAAGGAAAATAATTATTTGTGTGCAGCAATACTAATATATTCCTTGAAATTTCTAAACTTTAACACACTCTGTTCAAATAATAAACAATATGAAACTAGACACCAATTAAAAAAAATATAAAATCAGGGCGTTTTTTTAGTTGTAAGCCAAAAACTGCATTTTACCCCTATGCTCTATTTTTAGCCATGACACATTTTTAAAACTAGATACCCCAATGATGATTGTGGCCAAGTTTGGTTAAATTTGGCCCAGTAGTTTCAGAGGAGACGATTTTTGTAAAAGTTAACGAAGACGGACGATGGACGCAAAGTGATGGGAAAAGCTCACTTGGCCCTTCAGGCCAGGTGAGCTAAAAAAAACAAAAAAAAACAAGAGGTCTGACCCAAAACCTTGGTTTTCAGAATCTTGTAAAGAGCTTTGCACTTCAGTGAAAAATTATGAAAAACTTGTAAATAAATTTCCTGAAAATGCAGAGAACAGGAAAAAGTTTTATTAATTCCGGTCAAAATTTAAACGACTTTGTGTAAATATGAAGAAAAAACATATAAAAGAAAAATATGCTCAGAACTTAGTAACACATGTGAAAAGAATCCCAAGGTTTTCTGGAAGATTTTGAACAAACTTAGTTAGCAATTAGAAATAAAAGATAAATCTGCTAATGATATTCCCCAAAAAAATTCCTGTACAAACTGTGACGCCCGTAGGTGACACGGAAACCAGGCGTAAAAATCATACTTTATCCTGGCGGCATTGCAGTGTTTACAAAATGCATGTCCAGGCTTCAACCAGGCTTCAACCAGGCTTAAACCAGGCGTAAATTAGGCGTAACTAAGGCGTAAACCAGGCGTAATATTCAAATGAGTATGCCTGGTTCACCAAAAAATAGGCGTAATATGCAAATGAGTACACCTGGTCAATAAATGAACCAGGCATAATATCATTACATAATACTACACTTATTTTAGTTCATTGTATTAACCTAGCTGTGTACTTTTGTGTATTTGATACAAACTTCTGTACTATTGCTTTTATTTCTTATTGTTTGACAAAAAACTTGAAATATTAACCATGATTGAAGAAGTTATAATAAAAAAATTAGAAATAAATACATTTTATGCAGACAATGGCTCAAATTAGTTTAAGTTTAAATTAGAATTATGACAATTATTTTTTTTTTAAATAAAAGTAGCATTTTAACTAAGTTGTTTTTGAAAATTATTGTCTTTTGAACTAAAATATAATGTAAAAGATTTTAATGTAATTATCCAAGGATAAAGGTTTTGGGATTTCAAAAATTCTGATAGAACATAATACCTTATAACTTATAATTAGTTATACTCACATTATTATTATCTACCATGTATTACTACTTTCCTTTTATTTCACAATTTTCATTAATTTATTTGATTCAGTATTTCCAATTTCAGATTCTTCCTAAAAGCACAAAACAAGCAAATTATCCCTGAATATATGAAGCTGCCATGTGTCCAACTCTATCAAACTAAAACCAAAGAGCCAAATTTTGAAAAAAATCCCATGATCCTTTAAACAAAGCATTATGGGTATTTCTATTTACGCCATACCAACAGTTTTATACCCGTAAGAAAATTTATGCCTTGCTTATTTCAATTTACGCCCGTAAGAAAACTTACGCCTTAATTGCTTATTTCAATTTATGCCACAGGTTTGCTGCTTTTTTCTACGCCCTTAAGGACTACAAATTTACATTTCCTGCTCCCTTACGCTTGGATATAGACACGTAACTACCACTTACGCCTGGTTTACGCCTTATTTCCAGGCGTAATACACCTTATAATTTTGTAAGGGTTTCATCAAATTTTATAAAAATCTTAAGTCTAATATGAAAAAAAAAATGGGTGTTATGGGGCAAAATATTTTACATTGTATTGTATAGAAAAACACCAAGAAGTCCGAACATTTGACACAAATTCCAAAACCTCACCTAAGTACATCCTTAAGTCATGCAAACACCCTTTAACAGAAAATAAAGAAATATGGAGTAAATATGTGCATGAAACCTAATCACACACAAAGTCAATGCATAGAAAAATACTAATGATCAATGGTCAAAGTTGCTGGAGGGGCTTCAACAATAAAATAATCATCTATGACTTAAAACAGGTCCCTAATGTCGATTTTAGCAGTACTAGTACTTAAAGTATGATACTGCACTGTCACTATATTTAAATCTAGTCATAAAAAAAATCACCAAAGTCTAAGCACAACACTACAAGAACAGGCAGACAGATCAAGTATTATTAATAATCTTTATTTGTCATATAAGTATAACATTATACTTGTGACATAAACAAAAGTAACAGCAACAATAAAATAACTGAGTTAAACACACACATATCTATATATATACAAGTAAAAGTAACCAAGAGTCCCCTGTCCTCAGCTCTAAAGACTGTTTTATAAAGGAACCTGTTTTTTTCACTTGGTTTATATTAGAAGGATTTAGTAGGACTACTAGTTTTTCAGTATCAGATAGATTTGGAAACATAGGATTATCTATTGCCATGTCATTAAAAAGTTTTATACGTAAAACATTATTAATTTGACAGTGGAGGAGAAAGTGATTTTCATCTTCTAAGGTTTTACAAGTTGGACATGTTCTATTGTCTCGAGGTATTTTTAGATATCTGCCCTTCTCAATGAGCAAATTATGGTCACTAATTCTAATTTTTGTAAATAAACGTCTAGTTTCAAAATTGTGATATTTTAGATAAAATTCTTGGTCTTGTTTGACTTTAATATTTTTGAAAAGAAAAAGTTTGTTATTTTCGTTCAAACTATTAATTTTATTTTCCAGTAGTTCTGAATAAAATTTACTTGTAATATTCTTAATCCAAGTCTTTAGTTTGTTAACTTGTTCCATATTTTGACAGGACATTACTTTTTGTTTCTTGTGTTGAATCTTTTATAAAAGTGGACCAAGTATAAACTCCTTGTGAATCAAGGTGTTTACTTAATGTATAACTTTCTTTTAGCAATGGGTTTATGTTTTCAGTATTTAATCTAGCCCAATAAAGAATTGCTTGTGTTTTTATATATTTTTCTATTGGTTGTCTACCAAGTTCAGCTTTAACACCTAAATTAGCAGATGTTTTTTTAGTACCTAAAATATATTTACAGAAATTAACATGAACCTTTTCGAAGGGAGTCTTATCCAAATATTGGAAATTATCTATATCTTTGTTTTGGGATTTTAATCTGCCTTTTGCTCTATAATAAGATTGATATGTATCCATGTATGATATTTCAGCATTATATGTTAAAATTGGTTTTATAAGAGAATCAAAAAGATTACAGGATACATTAACAGGAAAATTTCCCAAAAAGGCTGCATGTGTTTTTAATGAAAACAGAGCTTTCCTAGCTTTTTTTGGCTAAATCTGTTAAACTTGCATTTAGATTTCCATTATTTTTTATCAGAGTGCCCAGAAATTTATACTCAGTAACGTTATCAATTTTTTCATTATTGAACCTTACAATGTATGGTTCCAGTTTTGTAGTTCTTTGTTCAATGATCATTGTTTTTGTTTTTTTAGTATTTAGACATAACTGCCATTTTTCACTGTAATTTGATAAGTTATTTAAGCTATTTTGAAGACCTTCTTTACTTTCGGATAAAATTATAAGGTCATCGGCAAACAAAAGACTTCCTATATCAGAATTTAATATTCTCAAGGGTTTTGAACCTTTATGGTCAAAATTTTCAACTATATCATTAATAAATAAATTGAAGAGTGTGGGACTAATACTGTCCCCTTGTTTTACTCCTCGGTCAATGGGAAAGAATCTAGAATGTTTATCATTATATTGATTATGAGAATTATGATTTTTGCTTTATCCTACATATCGGTCTTTTAATGTTTGTCCATAAAACCTACAGTCTTAAATTACAATGAGCCTATGATTTTGCTTTGAGACCAGAATATTGTCGAAAAAATTGCTAAAAATTATTTGCATTTCAATGTCAGAAAGAGTCCGGTAAACGCTCAGAATGCACGATTTTACGTTATTTTTCTCAGAGCTGCTGGGGGCCTTGAGCGGCCCCCAAAAAGTTGTCTAACAAAGCATTTTAATTTTGCAAGCACTGATCATAAATTCGCTGTTTTACTTGTCCCAAGTGCTGCTTTGTTAGACAACTTTTTCAACACGATATGAATATCCTAATTGTAAAATGCATTGAGTTTTTAGGATCCAAGGGTTTGAAAATCTTGTTGCACAGAAAATTTGATTTACAAGTGTATTTGCTGATGAAAGTATATGCTCTAGAAAATTTATGCTTGAAAAAACAATTTTATTTTTGAGTCTTCTAAGCTCAGTTTCTTTTGTCAAGTCTACAAAATGGGTCAAAGACCATCATATGTTGATTCACTAAACAATTTAAATGATAGAGCAGCAATATGCAAAATACCCATAAACGCACATCTTTTAATGATTGAAAGGGGAAGACATCTTAATAATCCTAGAGAGGAAAGATACTGTCCTGTCTGTAAAAATGGGGAAATTGAGGATGAACAACATTTCTTATTAAACCTCAAATTAAAAAAATAATGCATATGTTTTTTTATAACTCAATGGATAGTTTTCATTATAAAACTTATGGACATATATACTTTTGTCTGAAGAAAATTCTTTAATTTATTCATATTTAGAAGAAGTTTACTTTATTTTAATTGCTTCCTTCCAGGAAGCAATTCCCCGACATTTTTCTGTATGAAAATAAAATAAACGTTATATTTCAAATACAGTGTAACATTACCGTTGATGAAAAAATATCTCTATTGGTCAATAATAGCTCAGCATTATTACTTAGACTGTCTTCCTCTTTCATATCAGAGTGTCTAAATATAAGAAATAGTGAACTTATATGATACATCATTTTGTAACTTTTCATAATTTAGCATATGTTATTATGGAACCTTTCATTCTACCATGTCAATTATTATAGTTATGTGTAATGCCATAGGTCTTAACCATTTATTGTAAATGAGTTTGTGCCAATAAAAATATTTGTATTTGTATTTGATGTTGTTATTTTTTTATCTTATCCGGGGGAAAATATTTCACAATGATATATTTTCCATTGCTGTGAAATTCTATCAGGGAAGTTAAAATATTGAATAGTTAAAACCAAACCATAATTTGTACTAATACTATGGAATAGTGTTTTTGAAATAAGATAAATTAGTAAATAAGAAACCAAATAAATGTATTATAATGGAGGTCTTTTTTTTTTGCATTGGGAAGATCTTCAGGCTCTCTTCTTTCTCTTCCCTTTAAATGGGTAGTTTTGACGGAAGAGACGCCCAACACACATGCTTTGTGATAAACGTGTTTATGATACACAATCCTTAGTAGATCTTAGTAGGATATCACTGTAGGGACGATAAACTGGATAATAATAAGACGAATACATGGACAGTAGCAGTTAGGGGATTATTTTATATTCTATGCAGGGAGAGGGGGACAGAAGGATTTTTTTAGGACTTATTATTAATTTTAATCTGTCGCTAATTATAAAAAAGAAGGAGATGTGGTATGATTGCCAATGACACAACTATTCACCAAAGATCAATGAAGTGGATACCTATTTTTTTCACCTCTTACAAGGCCACAATGTTCATATTGAAATTCCTCCTGTAACCCACCCCAAAAAAAATAAATACCAAATGATTTTAGCCTGACACAATTTTAAATTGATTGATTGTTTGTTTTTTTTACTTATTTTTAACATCCAGTTTCAACATGCTAAAATAGTTTAAGGTATAGCTGATTTCCCAGTTTTCCTTGTTTCTGCTAAAAAATGATTTTTCTGTAATCCTGAAAAAATGTAACAGCAGGGCAAGTTGATATGTGCTTTCAAAGCAGTTATATAACTATCTTATAATACCATAAATTTGATCGCATATTTGGTCTCATCAGTCAGGGAATGCATCAAATTTACAGTTTGTGGGGGACATAAAATACAAATCTGACTTTTCCCTGAGACCTTCCTGGTTACATATGCTTGTAAATGTATAATATATACAGCACTTCTCAATATTCATCATACAATTTTTAAAAGAATATATAACAAACCAAATATTGTGTTTTTATCAATACAGCATATTCAAATTTTCAGAGTGATGTTACATTATTGAAAATAACACCTCAACTCCATCAGTAACATTATTACATTTTTTTTTATCTATCTTAATCAGGGCCACTAACAAAACGTAATTTTGAACTGCACCAGGAAAGTTTCGACCTGCCAGATTGTTATAATTGTATGCCATGCATAATACCAAGCAAACTGATTAATCAATCAATCAGTACCAGAACTGGATTGTACAAAAAAAAACTACATTAAAAAATGTTGTGATTTCAAGTTCTAATAAAATCTATTATGATAGCATTAGTCAACAATACTTAAATTTCAGTGTTACTGATGTGTCTTGTATAGACAAAAACACATCTGCCCGTACATACTTTTATGCCCAATATGTTTGATGAATTATGTTAAACTACTTATCTTTTGCCATCTTGATTGTAAAACAGCAACACATTAATATTTCTTAATCTTTAACTAAATAATTATGCACTTTGAGACTGGAATGCAATTCAAATATAATCTTTAATTTATCATTTATCAGATGCCTATGACTGTTTCTATTAATAGTAAATAATAAATTCTGATGATTTGTTTTGTTCGATTTAATCTAAATACCTTAAGGAATCAAAAGTGATGTCATATTCTTTGAAAACAGTATAAATGTCACTGTTCATCGTAACAAACATGTGGATTTCAGACAAAATCCAAATCCAGAGACAGACATTTGACTCTGAGGCAAGCATTCAGTGATTAATACAAGATATGGAAAAACTATTGAAAAAGAGAAAAAGAGACTCTGAAAACATGCTAAAAAGGGCAGTTACTCATGCCTGGGCAAGATAAAAACGGATTTTGCAAAATAATTTGAATCAAATCATCAATGAAGATAGAAAAAAATCCTACAGACTAGATACCAGATATCCTAAGGATTATTCAGCCAATGTTTGTCTGAAATAGATCCTGTGGTGTTTTGAGAGAAGAAGATTAAAAAGTTTATAATGACAATGGACAACAGTGATCACCAAGTAAGGCAACAGCTCAACTGGACCATAGGGCTAGGTGAGCTTAACATGGCCACATGATTGCCTATAATGCTTTCATCCACTTTATTTGAACTTTGGTGGAAGGTTTTCGTTTTGGCAATTATGTCACATCTTATTTTTATATGGTATTGAATTTAAATTGTAAATAGTGTGTACCTACATTTTGATATATATTATTGACCAGTGAAGAATATTCTAAGTTTCCTTAAAGCATTACATACGTAAGCATCTGGTAGGTTGATATTACTAACATTTTCATCTAAAGAAATGTCAAAACTATTACAAAGAACAAGAAAGGATTAGTCATGCATGCCTTTCAGTAATATATTGTTATCTAATATCATAAGCATGGTATCTTTGCTAAGGATTTTTTATCATGCAGCATTACAAAATTTGTAAAGATTTTTCGTAAATCAAGGCAAATCCAAATAATTGAGAGGCAGAATAAACCAAACGAAAATCCAATCCGAACTAAAAAAGCAAAAACAAAACATGACAAGCAACAGTCTACATTGAAAACTAACGACTGAGAATTAAAACCTCTAATAGGTGTTCAGATAGGGTAAATAGGTCCTACTGCACCCGATGCTAACATCATGTAATGGTTACAAATGAAAGCAAGAATTATACACAGTGAACGATGGTTCAGATGGCAGTTAATGCATAATGTGATGAACGTTGGTTACAGATTACAGTTGACGAACGATGGTTACATATGATTGACAGTTATTGTTATTGACATGTAACTGTACTATCTGCTCAAAGGCAGGGGTATCATTGGGTTACACCCAACTAATTGTATCTCATTTTGACAAGATAATCATTTTAGCAGATTCTTTAACATATAATTCATACTTCACTTAACAACATGCTTAACCTTAGACATTTTAAGGTATATACATTTTTTAATTATTTTTTTTTTTAAAGTTTTAAGATTCGATTCTATGGATTTGAACTTAGATCAAAACTTTCCTTTTTTTCATTCAAAGATAACAACCACTCCAAGGAGTTCCATCTAGTAACATATTAAAACATCTGGATACAGACTTAACATAATACTCTAAACTGTATATAATGACAACCAATTCAATGGGCAATTTCTGCTCATATATCTTCCTAAAGGACAATTGGTGAATGGTAACTTTCCAACAAAAGCTTTATTTGAAAAAATATGTCACAAGCTACATGGAAGGAAATTCAGATGCTATCAGCTCGAAGCATCTTGATAAATTTAAACAGAAAGATTGTTAAGATCTCCTATCAATTAACAATGAAATGATCAGTTCTGTGTTTGATATACTAAAAAAACGGAAGATTTATATGCAAAAATTTAAAATGGTCTTTGTTTTGAAAAAAACCTAGAACTGCATGATTCATGTACTCAATAAAACCTGATTTTAATATCTGAAATGAATTACCTCATCACCAAAACCAAAATCAAAAAGTTATTATAAAATAAAAACATCATTTTTTTTCTGTGATAATCTTTATGATGAATGAAAAAAAAAAATGATTTCATGTGTTACAGTTGACAGGCCTAAATTGAAGACAGCTGCAGTCTTCACGCTGAACTGCTAATTCTACAGGCCCGCAGCTCAATTTTTGAAAATTTTTAGTTAGATTCTGTTGGCCTGTAGGTCTGGTTTTTACAGGCCCTAGAGCAATTTTACCGGCCTGGGCTGCCTGGACTGCCACTCGGCGTGAAGACTGCAGCTGGCATGTGGAAGAGTTAATATAGGATGGTTATAAATGACTTCAGATTGTTATAGTGACAAATAATTGCTACAGATGACAGCAAGAAGTACAGTAGGCACACAATGGTGAAGAAAAAAAATACAGCTTGCAAAAAAGATGTTTACAGATATCAGTAGATGATACATTTGGCAAACAATGGATACAAATGACAAAACATTTGACACACGACGGTAATAAATATCAGCATATGGTACAGTAGACAGACGATTATAACAAACACATAAGACGGTTCAGTTGACAATCAATCTTTACAGAGGACAACATAATTAACAGTGGAGAAATTATGTTGCACATGGCAGCAAATATAATAGTATACTGAATAGCAAATAGTTACAGATGGTGATATGCTATACATATTGCTGACATGTGTAAAAGATAACAGACCAAAACTATAACCAATAGGCATGTGATAGAGGTAATTAACTGATGATACGTTGAATGGCAACACATACACAGGAGAGGCAATGAAGACATATTGGTGACAGGTGGTAAAGATAACAGACTATGATGGTAGTAGACGGTAATGTTGACAAATGATGGTTAAAGATGGTAGTAAAGGTGTACAGATGATGATCCAGTAACCAATGGTATCAAGTGGTACAGCTGACAGACGATGGTTACAAATGGCAGCTGATGGTACAGTTGAATAACTATCAATAGATGGTTAAGTTGGCAGATGATGATTGCAGATGATAGCAGATGATAAATATGACAGATGATGGTTACAGATGGTCGTTGATGGTTTAGTTGAATAACGATGGTTACAGATGGCATTGATATTACAGTTGACAAACAATGGTTACAAATGGTAGCACGTGCTAATGTTGGCAAATACTGGTTCAGATGCTGTTTTATGGCATTTGAAGAAAAAGCATGATAGACGACGGTTACAGATGGCATTTGATGGTACAGTTGATAGACGATGGTTACAGATGGCATTTGATGATATAGTTGATAGACGATGGTTACAGTTGGCGTTTTATGGTACAGTTGATAGATGCTGGTTACAGATGGCTGTTGATGGTAGTTGACAGACGATGGTTACAGATGGCGTTTGATGGTACAGTTGACAGACGATGGTTACAGATGGCGTTTGATGGTACAGTTGACAGACAAAGGTTACAGATGGCGGTTGTTGGTACAGTTGATAGACGATGGTTACAGATGGTATTTGATTGTACAGTTGATAGACGATGGTTACAGATGGCATTTGATGGTACAGTTGATAGACAATGGTTACAGATAGCTGTTGATGGTAGTTGACAGACGATGGTTACAGTTGGCATTTGATGGTACAGTTGACAGACAACAGTTACAGATGGCGGTTGATGGTACAGTTGATAGACGATGGTTACAAATGGCATTTGATTGTACAGTTGATAGACAACGGTTACAGATTGCATTTGAAGGTACAGCTGATAGACAATGGTTACAGATGGCTGTTGATGGTAGTTGAGAGACGATGGTTACAAATGGCGTTTTATGGTACAGTTTCTAGACGATGGTTACAGATGGCATTTGATGGTACAGTTGATAGACGATGGTTACATATGGCCTTTGATGGTAGTTGATAGACGATGGTTACATATGACGTTTGATGGTACAGTTGATAGCCGATGGTTACAGATGGATGTTGATGGTAGTTGACAGACGATGGTTACAGATGGTCGTTGATTGTTCAGTTGAATAACGATGGTTACAGATGGCATTGCTATTACAGTTGACAAACAATTGTTACAAATGGTAGCACGTGCTACAGTTGGCAAATACTGGTTCAGATGCTGTTTTATGGCATTTGAAGAAAAAGCACGATAGACGACGGTTACAGATGGCATTTGATGGTACAGTTGATAGACGATGGTTACAGATGGCATTTGATGGTACAGTTGATAGACGATGGTTACAGATGGCATTTGATGATACAGTTGATAGACGATGGTTACAGTTGGCGTTTTATGGTACAGTTGATAGATGCTGGTTACAGATGGCTGTTGATGGTAGTTGACAGACGATGGTTACAGATGGCGTTTGATGGTACAGTTGACAGACAAAGGTTACAGATGGCGGTTGTTGGTACAGTTGATAGACGATGGTTACAGATGGTATTTGATTGTACAGTTGATAGACGATGAATACAGATGGCATTTGATGGTACAGTTGACACGATGGTTACAGATGGCTGTTGATGGTAGTTGACAGACGGTGGTTACAGATGGCTGTTGATGGTAGTTGACAGACGGTGGTTACAGATGGCATTTGATGGTACAGTTGATAGACAATGGTTACAGATGGCTGTTGATGGTACAGTTGATAGACGATGGTTACCAATGGCATTTGATTGTACAGTTGATAGACAACGGTTACAGATTGCATTTGAAGGTACAGCTGATAGACAATGGTTACAGATGGCTGTTGATGGTAGTTGACAGACGATGGTTACAAATGGCGTTTTATGGTACAGTTTCTAGACGATGGTTACAGATGGCATTTGATGTTACAGTTGATAGACGATGGTTACATATGGCATTTGATGGTAGTTGATAGACGATGGTTACATATGGCGTTTGATGGTACAGTTGATAGCCAATGGTTACAGATGGCGGTTGATGGTAGTTAACAGACGATGGTTACAGATGGCGGTTGATGGTACAGTTGATAGACGATGGTTACAGATGGCATTTGATGGTACAGTTGACAGACAATGGTTACAAATGGCTGATGATGTTAGTTGACAGACAATGGTTACAGATGGCTGTTGATGGTAGTTGACAGACGGTGGTTACAGTTGGCATTTGATGGTACAGTTGACAGACAACAGTTACAGATGGCGGTTGATGGTACAGTTGATAGACGATGGTTACCAATGGCATTTGATTGTACAGTTGATAGACAACGGTTACAGATTGCATTTGATTGTACAGTTGATAGACAACGGTTACAGATTGCATTTGAAGGTACAGCTGATAGACAATGGTTACAGATGGATGTTGATTGTAGTTGACAGACGATGGTTACAAATGGCGTTTTATGGTACAGTTTCTAGACGATGGTTACAGATTGCATTTGAAGGTACAGTTGATAGACGATGGTTACATATGGCATTTGATGGTAGTTGATAGACGATGGTTACATATGGCGTTTGATGGTACAGTTGATAGCCAATGGTTACAGATGGCGGTTGATGGTAGTTAACAGACGATGGTTACAGATGGCGGTTGATGGTACAGTTGATAGATGATGGTTACAGATGGCATTTGATGGTACAGTTGACAGACAATGGTTACAGATGGCTGATGATGTTAGTTGACAGACAATGGTTACAGATGGCGTTTTATGGTACAGTTTATAGACGATGGTTACGGATGGCATTTGATGGTACAGTTGATAGAGGATGGTTACAGATGGCATTTGATGGTACAGTTGATAGATGATGGTTACATATGGCGTTTGATGGTACAGTTGATAGACGATGGTTACAGATGGCTGTTGATGGTAGTTGACAGACGATGGTTACAGATGGCGGTTGATGGTACAGTTGATAGACGATGATTACAGATGGCATTTGATGGTACAGTTGACAGACAATGGTTACAGATGGCTGATGATGTTAGTTGACAGACGATGGTTACATATGGCGTTTTATGGTACAGTTGATAAACGATGGTTACAGATGGCATTTGATGGTACAGTTGATAGACGATGGTTACAGATGGCTGTTGATGGTAGTTGACAGACGATGGTTACAGATGGCGTTTTATGGTACAGTTTAAAGACGATGGTTACAGATGGCATTTGATGGTATAGTTGATGTTACGATGGTTACAGTTGGCATTTAATGGTACAGTTGATAGATGATGGTTACAGATGGCTGTTGATGGTAGTTGACAAGACGGTGGTTACAGATGGCATTTGATGGTACAGTTGATAAACAATGGTTACAGATGGCTGTTGATGGTAGTTGACAGACGATGGTTACAGTTGGCATTTGATGGTACAGTTGACAGACAACAGTTACAGATGGCGGTTGATGGTACAGTTGATAGACGATGGTTACAAATGGCATTTGATTGTACAGTAAATAGACAACGGTTACAGATTGCATTTGAAGGTACAGCTGATAGACAATGGTTACAGATGGCTGTTGATGGTAGTTGAGAGACGATGGTTACAAATGGCATTTGATGCTACAGTTGATAGACGATGGTTACATATGGCATTTGATGGTAGTTGATAGACGATGGTTACATATGGCATTTGATGGTACAGTTGATAGCCGATGGTTACAGATGGATGTTGATGGTAGTTGACAGACGATGGTTACAGATGGCGGTTGATGGTACAGTTGATAGACGATGGTTACAGATGGCATTTGATGGTACAGTTGACAGACAATGGTTACAGATGGCTGATGATGTTAGTTGACAGACAATGGTTACAGATGGCGTTTTATGGTACAGTTTATAGACGATGGTTACGGATGGCATTTAATGGTACAGTTGATAGACGATGGTTACAGATGGCATTTGATGGTACAGTTGATAGACGATGGTTACATATGGCGTTTGATGGTACAGTTGATAGACGATGGTTACAGATGGCAGTTGATGGTAGTTGACAGACGATGGTTACAGATGGCGGTTGATCGTACAGTTGATAGACGATGGTTACAAATGGCATTTGATGGTACAGTTGACAGACAATGGTTACAGATGGCTGATGATGTTAGTTGACAGACGATGGTTACATATGGCGTTTTATGGTACAGTTGATAGACGATGGTTACAGATGGCATTTGATGGTACAGTTGATAGACGATGGTTACAGATGGCTGTTGATGGTAGTTGACAGACGATGGTTACAGATGGCGTTTTATGGTACAGTTTATAGACGATGGATACAGATGGCATTTGATGGTACAGTTGATAGACGATGGTTACAGATGGCATTTGATGGTACAGTTGATAGATGATGGTTACAGATGGCATTTGATGGTACAGTTGATAAACGATGGTTACATATGGCGTTTGATGGCACAGTTGACAGACGATGGTTACAGATGGCTGTTGATGGTAGTTGACATGCAATGGTTACAGATTGCATTTGATGGTACAGTTGATAGACGATGGTTACATATGGCATTTGATGGTACAGTTGATAGACGATGGTTACAGATGGCTGTTGATGGTAGTTGAAAGACGATGGTTACAGATGGCGTTTTATGGTACAGTTGACAGACAACAGTTACAGATGGCATTTGATGGTACAGTTGACAGACAATGGTTACAGATGGCTGATGATGTTAGTTGACAGACAATGGTTACAGATGGCGTTTTATGGTACAGTTTATAGACGATGGTTACGGATGGCATTTAATGGTACAGTTGATAGACGATGGTTACAGATGGCATTTGATGGTACAGTTGATAGACGATGGTTACATATGGCGTTTGATGGTACAGTTGATAGACGATGGTTACAGATGGCAGTTGATGGTAGTTGACAGACGATGGTTACAGATGGCGGTTGATCGTACAGTTGATAGACGATGGTTACAAATGGCATTTGATGGTACAGTTGACAGACAATGGTTACAGATGGCTGATGATGTTAGTTGACAGACGATGGTTACATATGGCGTTTTATGGTACAGTTGATAGACGATGGTTACAGATGGCATTTGATGGTACAGTTGATAGACGATGGTTACAGATGGCTGTTGATGGTAGTTGACAGACGATGGTTACAGATGGCGTTTTATGGTACAGTTTATAGACGATGGATACAGATGGCATTTGATGGTACAGTTGATAGACGATGGTTACAGATGGCATTTGATGGTACAGTTGATAGATGATGGTTACAGATGGCATTTGATGGTACAGTTGATAAACGATGGTTACATATGGCGTTTGATGGCACAGTTGACAGACAATGGTTACAGATGGCTGTTGATGGTAGTTGACATGCAATGGTTACAGATTGCATTTGATGGTACAGTTGATAGACGATGGTTACATATGGCATTTGATGGTACAGTTGATAGACGATGGTTACAGATGGCTGTTGATGGTAGTTGAAAGACGATGGTTACAGATGGCGTTTTATGGTACAGTTGACAGACAACAGTTACAGATGGCGGTTGATGGTACAGTTGATAGACGATGGTTACAAATGCCATTTGATTGTACAGTTGATAGACAATAGTTACAGATGGCTGATGATGGTAGTTAACAGACGATGGTTACAGATTGCGTTTGATTGTACAGTTGACAGAAAACGGTTTCAGATTGCATTTGAAGGTAAAGCTGATAGACAATGGTTACAGATGGCTGTTGATGGTAGTTTACAGACGATGGTTACAGATGGCGTTTTATAGTACAGTTTATAGACAATGGTTACGGATGGCATTTGATGGTGCAGTTGATAGACGATGGTTACAAATGGCATTTGATTGTACAGTTTATAGACGATGGTTACAGATGGCTGATGATGGTAGTTAACAGACGTTGGCTACAGATTGCGTTTGATTGTACAGTTGATAGACAACGGTTACAGATTGCATTTGAAGGTACAGCTGATAGACAATGGTTACAGATGACTGTTGATGGTAGTTTACTGAAAATGGTTACAGATGGCGTTTTATGGTACAGTTTATAGACGATGGTTACAGATGGCATTTGATGGTACAGTTGATAGACGATGGTTACATATGGCGTTTGATGGTACAGTTGATAGACGATGGTAACAGATGGCTGTTGATGGTAGTTGACAGACGATGGTTACAGGGCGTTTTATGGTAGTTTATAGACGATGGTTACAGATGGCATTTGATGGTACAGTTGATAGACGATGGTTACAGATGGCATTTCATGGTACAGTTGATAGACGATGGTTACAGACGGCTGATGATGGTACAGTTGACAGACAATGGTTACAGATGGCGTTTGATGGTAGTTGACAGACAATGGTTACAGATGGCTGATGATGGTAGTTGACAGACAACGGTTACAGATGGCATTTGATGGTACAGTTGATAGACGATGGTTACAGATTGCGTTTGAAGGTACAGCTGATAGACAATGGTTACAGATGGCTGATGATGGTAGTTGACAGACAATGGTTACAGATGGCTGTTGATGGTAGTTGACAGACGATGGTTACAGATGGCTGTTTTATGGTACAGTTGATTGACGATGGTTACATTCGGCATTTGATGGTACAGTTGATAGACGATGGTTACTGTTGGCAGTCGATGGTTAGAGATGGCGGTTAGATAATACAGTTGGCAGTCGATGGTGACAGATGGAAGTAGATCTAAACTATAGGTTCACCTTAAAAAGCTGAGGAATAGTATACTAGTTAACCATATATTTGTATCAGACTACTGGTAAACAACAACTGTGTCACCATATCTCTGTGTCAGGCTGAGGAGCAGTCTACAGGTTCACCATATATATGTCAAGCTGAGGAACAGTCTACAGGTACACCAAATCTCTGTGACAGGCTGAAGAACAGTCTACAGGTTCACTATATCTCTGTGTTAGTATGAGGAACAGTCTACAGGTTCACCATATCTCTGTGTTAGTACGAGGAACAGTCTTAAGGTTTACCATATCTCTGTGTAAGTATGAGGAACAGTCTACAGGTTCACCATATCTCTGTGTAAGTACGAGGAACAGTCTACATGTTCATCTTATCTCTGTGTTAGTACGCGGAACAGTCTACAGGTATACCATAGCTCTGTGTTAGTCCGAGGAACAGTCTACAGGTTCACCATATCTCTGTGTAAGTACGAGGAACAGTCTACAGGTTCACCATATCTCTGTGTTAGTCTGAGGAACAGTCTATAGGTTCACCATATCTCTGTGTAAGTACGAGGAACAGTCTACAGGTTCACCATATCTCTGTGTTAAGTCTGAGGAACAGTCTACAGGTTCACCATATCTCTGTGTAAGTCTAAAGAGCAGTCTACAGGTATACCATATCTCTGTTTTAGTACGAGGAACAGTCTAGTACAAGGAACAGTCTACAGGTTCACCATATCTCTGTGTTAGTCTGAGGAACAGTCTACAGGTACACAAAATCTCTGTGACAGGCTGAAGAACAGTCTACAGGTTCACTATATCTCTGTGTTAGTACGAGGAACAGTCTACAGGTTCACCATATCTCTGTGTTAGTCTGAGGAACAGTCTATAGGTTCACCATATCTCTGTGTAAGTACGAGGAACAGTCTACAGGTTCACCATATCTCTGTGTTAAGTCTGAGGAACAGTCTACAGGTTCACCATATCTCTGTGTAAGTCTAAAGAGCAGTCTACAGGTATACCATATCTCTGTGTTAGTACGAGGAACAGTCTAGTACAAGGAACAGTCTACAGGTTCACCATATCTCTGTGTTAGTCTGAGGAACAGTCTACAGGTACACAAAATCTCTGTGACAGGCTGAAGAACAGTCTACAGGTTCACTATATCGCTGTGTTAGTACGAGGAACAGTCTACAGGTTCACCATATCTCTGTGTTAGTACGAGGAACAGTGTAAAGGTTTACCATATCTCTGTGTAAGTATGAGGAACAGTCTACCGGTTCACCATATCTCTGTGTAAGTACGAGGAACAGTCTACATGTTCATCTTATCTCTGTGTTAGTCTGAGGAACAGTCTATATGTACACCGTATCTCTGTGTCAGGCTGAAGAACAGTCTACAGGTTCACCATATCTCTGTGTTAGTCTGAGGAACAGTCTATTGGTTCACCATATCTCTGTGTTAGTCTAAAGAACAGTCTACAGGTAAACCATATCTCTGTGTGTCTAACGAACAGTCTACAGGTTCACCATATCTCTGTGTTAGTCTGAGGAACAGTCTACAGGTTCACCGTATCTCTGTGTAAGTCTAAAGAACAGTGTACGTGTATACCATATCCCTGTGTTAGTACGAGGAACAGTCTACAGGTTCACCATATCTCTGTGTTAGTACAAGGAACAGTCTACAGGTTCATCATATATCTGTGTAAGTCTAAAGAACAGTCTACAGGTATACCATATCTCTGTGTTAGTACGAGGAACAGTCTACAGGTTTACCATATTTCTGTGTTAGTACGAGGAACAGTCTAAAGGTTCACCTCATCTCTGTGTTAGTACGCGGAACAGTCTACAGGTATACCATAGCTCTGTGTTAGTCCAAGGAACAGTCTACAGGTTCACCATATCTCTGTGTAAGTACGAGGAACAGTCTACAGGTTCACCATATCTCTGTGTTAGTCTGAGGAACAGTCTATAGGTTCACCATATCTCTGTGTAAGTACGAGGAACAGTCTACAGGTTCACCATATCTCTGTGTTAAGTCTGAGGAACAGTCTACAGGTTCACCATATCTCTGTGTAAGTCTAAAGAGCAGTCTACAGGTATACCATATCTCTGTGTTAGTACGAGGAACAGTCTAGTACAAGGAACAGTCTACAGGTTCACCATATCTCTGTGTTAGTCTGAGGAACAGTCTACAGGTACACAAAATCTCTGTGACAGGCTGAAGAACAGTCTACAGGTTCACTATATCGCTGTGTTAGTACGAGGAACAGTCTACAGGTTCACCATATCTCTGTGTTAGTACGAGGAACAGTGTAAAGGTTTACCATATCTCTGTGTAAGTATGAGGAACAGTCTACCGGTTCACCATATCTCTGTGTAAGTACGAGGAACAGTCTACATGTTCATCTTATCTCTGTGTTAGTCTGAGGAACAGTCTATATCTACACCGTATCTCTGTGTCAGGCTGAAGAACAGTCTACAGGTACACAACATCCTTGTGACAAGCTGAAGAACAGTCTACAGGTTCACCTTATCTCTGTGTTAGTCTGAGGAACAGTCTACAGGTACACTAAATCTCTGTGACAGGCTGAAGAACAGTCTACAGGTTCACCATATCTCTGTGTTAGTCTGAGGAACAGTCTATTGGTTCACCATATCTCTGTGTTAGTCTAAGTACAGTCTACAGGTACACCACATCTTTGTGTGTGACAGGCAGAAGAATAGTTTACAGGTATACCATATCTCTGTCATGCTGAGGAACAGTCTGTTGGCACAACATATGTCTGTAAAAAGTTCATCATTTAATCTTAATACAGCCCTTTACTTGCTTTGTCTCAGTCAATAAAATATCTTAAAATATTATTAAATGTTTTCAAAAGCTGGATAGTAATTAATCATTTCAATTTTAAAGGAGTAGGTCCGGTAAGAGCCAATTTTGGCCTCAAATTTCAGGTTCATCTAACGAAAGATTTTGTACACTTTTTAAACACTGAAGTGTCTATTTAAATTGATTTAATTAGCTTTTGTGAAAGATTTTAACTGATTGAGTCATTAAAAACGATCTGATTCAAGCTTAAATATGAAAAATCTATCAAATATGCCAAAAACGTCACTTTTCAAATGGCCACATCTGTGGTCATCCTCAATCTTTATATCTGTAATGTATTATCAGTAAATACAACTTACATTTCAATATTATGAATGAACACGAATGCAGCCACTTTCATTTAAGACGGAAACCGTCAAAAATTTAACTAAAATGCTAAAATGATTTCAGTAATTTAGCATGACTTAATGATGCCAGTACCCAATATATGTACATTGTATTGTCAAAAACAGCTTATATTTATTATGTAGCAGAAGCATTCTACTTTCCAATAAATAACTAAAATATTACAATTTCACAATTTTGTAAAACTGCTATATTTTTGGGCCAAAAAGGGGTCTTACTGAACCTACTCCTTTAGGTCACACTAAATACTTTATGTTTGGTCACTTCGCAAATGGTTTTAGGTCCCAGAATATATAGAGTGCATGCAAATATCAACGAACTTAAATAAAAAAATTAAATAGTTTTATAGTAAGATATATAAAACATATTTAGATGGTATAAAAATTTCATGAATAAATTGTCTTATTAATTGAATTATTATCATCAATAAAATTATCTTTTTGTCCTCTTTTTATAAATAATTATAACAAATCAGATAAGTTATTAAAAAAAAATAAAGGACAAAGGAAATCAGTATTCAACTTTCCGTGCCTTCAAGAATTGACAAAAGGAAACTGAACTTGAATAAGGAGGAAATAATGGAATGGTGTTAAAGTATGACCTTTTTTACTGAATTTAAACATTTTTTCCATCTGTGTCCATATTTTCTTCTAAAGAAAGCCTAATTTTGAACAGTACAAAAAATGCATGGATTTCATTTTACTGATTATTCAATAAAGTTCTGAAGTGTGAATTATACAGCAATTATAAGTAGTTAAAATAAACGCATACCTTAACAATTAAATTGCTTTCTCCTCTTGTCATAATTGCTCCTGGTCTTTTTTCTTTCATTAAATATTTTTGATTTGATGATATCTCTTCTTGTCAAAAAGTCACTCTCTTGGGCCATTACCATAGGGTTTGACTTCATAAATTTTTGTATGTCCTTAAAACCTGGAATAAAATGTCTAGTTTGTATCAATGTATGAAACAAAATCAAACTATTTTAAAGATACCTATCTTGTTTCTGTCTTTTTCTTGACATCACACTTGAGGAATTGACTTTGTAAAAAAAATATTGAAAGAAGAATAATTCAAGTTGAAGTAGTCTAATTCTTGGCAATCTAATCAATGTTACCATGATCATTGAATGATACCTGTATCATATTGCTATTGTTTGACATCAATTAACATTGAACGAGATTTTTGTGTATATAATTTCCCAAAAATAATGAGTTTCAAAATATTTATTAGAATGTATTTTAAATTTGCCTTCCAGGATTTTTTCCCTCAGATAATACATGTACATGATGTATATTTAAAACACCATATATTTACAAATAAAAAATAATTCAAATAAAGCAAACAAATGCCTGATTTATGTAAAAACAAAACATGACTTCAAACAGACACATAGAGAATGTTTTCAGTTAAAAGGGACATAAAGGAAGATT
>NW_026963416.1:0-33904 GCF_036588685.1 Mytilus trossulus
TTAGAGCCGAGTGTATAATCCCTAGCCATACAGAACTGCCGGGGCAATGGATTTGAACAAGTGAGGTGACCCCAGTGCATATCTTATCAAATTTGACTTTTTTTCCGTGTTACGGACGAAAAATTCGGCCTTTAAGAATGCTTACCCCAGAAATTCTTTACCCTCACGTTGTAGTACTGTCCAATAGCTATTCATAAGAGTAGCTGCTATAATGCCTAGCCATAAAGAACTACCGAGACAATGGGTCGGAAAGTGGACGCCCCCAATGCGTATTTTATCGAATATAGGCTTATTTCCGTATTTCGGACGCAATTTTCGTCCTTTATGAATGCTTACCCAAAAATTCTTTGCCCCCTCGTTGTAGTACTACCCAATAGCTGTTTATTAGAGCCGAGTGTATAATCCCTAGCCATACAGAACTGCCGGGGCAATGGATTTGAACAAGTGAGGTGACCCCAGTGCATATCTTATCAAATTTGACTTTTTTTCCGTGTTACGGACGAAAAATTCGGCCTTTAAGAATGCTTACCCCAGAAATTCTTTACCCTCACGTTGTAGTACTGTCCAATAGCTATTCATAAGAGTAGCTGCTATAATGCCTAGCCATAAAGAACTACCGAGACAATGGGTCGGAAAGTGGACGCCCCCAATGCGTATTTTATCGAATATAGGCTTATTTCCGTATTTCGGACGCAATTTTCGTCCTTTATGAATGCTTACCCCAAAAATTCTTTGCCCCCTCGTTGTAGTACTACCCAATAGCTGTTTATTAGAGCCGAGTGTATAATCCCTAGCCATACAGAACTGCCGGGGCAATGGATTTGAACAAGTGAGGTGACCCCAGTGCATATCTTATCAAATTTGACTTTTTTTCCGTGTTACGGACGAAAAATTCGGCCTTTAAGAATGCTTACCCCAGAAATTCTTTACCCTCACGTTGTAGTACTGTCCAATAGCTATTCATAAGAGTAGCTGCTATAATGCCTAGCCATAAAGAACTACCGAGACAATGGGTCGGAAAGTGGACGCCCCCAATGCGTATTTTATCGAATATAGGCTTATTTCCGTATTTCGGACGCAATTTTCGTCCTTTATGAATGCTTACCCCAAAAATTCTTTGCCCCCTCGTTGTAGTACTACCCAATAGCTGTTTATTAGAGCCGAGTGTATAATCCCTAGCCATACAGAACTGCCGGGGCAATGGATTTGAACAAGTGAGGTGACCCCAGTGCATATCTTATCAAATTTGACTTTTTTTCCGTGTTACGGACGAAAAATTCGGCCTTTAAGAATGCTTACCCCAGAAATTCTTTACCCTCACGTTGTAGTACTGTCCAATAGCTATTCATAAGAGTAGCTGCTATAATGCCTAGCCATAAAGAACTACCGAGACAATGGGTCGGAAAGTGGACGCCCCCAATGCGTATTTTATCGAATATAGGCTTATTTCCGTATTTCGGACGCAATTTTCGTCCTTTATGAATGCTTACCCCAAAAATTCTTTGCCCCCTCGTTGTAGTACTACCCAATAGCTGTTTATTAGAGCCGAGTGTATAATCCCTAGCCATACAGAACTGCCGGGGCAATGGATTTGAACAAGTGAGGTGACCCCAGTGCATATCTTATCAAATTTGACTTTTTTTCCGTGTTACGGACGAAAAATTCGGCCTTTAAGAATGCTTACCCCAGAAATTCTTTACCCTCACGTTGTAGTACTGTCCAATAGCTATTCATAAGAGTAGCTGCTATAATGCCTAGCCATAAAGAACTACCGAGACAATGGGTCGGAAAGTGGACGCCCCCAATGCGTATTTTATCGAATATAGGCTTATTTCCGTATTTCGGACGCAATTTTCGTCCTTTATGAATGCTTACCCCAAAAATTCTTTGCCCCCTCGTTGTAGTACTACCCAATAGCTGTTTATTAGAGCCGAGTGTATAATCCCTAGCCATACAGAACTGCCGGGGCAATGGATTTGAACAAGTGAGGTGACCCCAGTGCATATCTTATCAAATTTGACTTTTTTTCCGTGTTACGGACGAAAAATTCGGCCTTTAAGAATGCTTACCCCAGAAATTCTTTACCCTCACGTTGTAGTACTGTCCAATAGCTATTCATAAGAGTAGCTGCTATAATGCCTAGCCATAAAGAACTACCGAGACAATGGGTCGGAAAGTGGACGCCCCCAATGCGTATTTTATCGAATATAGGCTTATTTCCGTATTTCGGACGCAATTTTCGTCCTTTATGAATGCTTACCCCAAAAATTCTTTGCCCCCTCGTTGTAGTACTACCCAATAGCTGTTTATTAGAGCCGAGTGTATAATCCCTAGCCATACAGAACTGCCGGGGCAATGGATTTGAACAAGTGAGGTGACCCCAGTGCATATCTTATCAAATTTGACTTTTTTTCCGTGTTACGGACGAAAAATTCGGCCTTTAAGAATGCTTACCCCAGAAATTCTTTACCCTCACGTTGTAGTACTGTCCAATAGCTATTCATAAGAGTAGCTGCTATAATGCCTAGCCATAAAGAACTACCGAGACAATGGGTCGGAAAGTGGACGCCCCCAATGCGTATTTTATCGAATATAGGCTTATTTCCGTATTTCGGACGCAATTTTCGTCCTTTATGAATGCTTACCCCAAAAATTCTTTGCCCCCTCGTTGTAGTACTACCCAATAGCTGTTTATTAGAGCCGAGTGTATAATCCCTAGCCATACAGAACTGCCGGGGCAATGGATTTGAACAAGTGAGGTGACCCCAGTGCATATCTTATCAAATTTGACTTTTTTTCCGTGTTACGGACGAAAAATTCGGCCTTTAAGAATGCTTACCCCAGAAATTCTTTACCCTCACGTTGTAGTACTGTCCAATAGCTATTCATAAGAGTAGCTGCTATAATGCCTAGCCATAAAGAACTACCGAGACAATGTCGGAAAAGTGGGACGCCCCCAATGCGTATTTTATCGAATATAGGCTTATTTCCGTATTTCGGACGCAATTTTCGTCCTTTATGAATGCTTACCCCAAAAATTCTTTGCCCCCTCGTTGTAGTACTACCCAATAGCTGTTTATTAGAGCCGAGTGTATAATCCCTAGCCATACAGAACTGCCGGGGCAATGGATTTGAACAAGTGAGGTGACCCCAGTGCATATCTTATCAAATTTGACTTTTTTTCCGTGTTACGGACGAAAAATTCGGCCTTTAAGAATGCTTACCCCAGAAATTCTTTACCCTCACGTTGTAGTACTGTCCAATAGCTATTCATAAGAGTAGCTGCTATAATGCCTAGCCATAAAGAACTACCGAGACAATGGGTCGGAAAGTGGACGCCCCCAATGCGTATTTTATCGAATATAGGCTTATTTCCGTATTTCGGACGCAATTTTCGTCCTTTATGAATGCTTACCCCAAAAATTCTTTGCCCCCTCGTTGTAGTACTACCCAATAGCTGTTTATTAGAGCCGAGTGTATAATCCCTAGCCATACAGAACTGCCGGGGCAATGGATTTGAACAAGTGAGGTGACCCCAGTGCATATCTTATCAAATTTGACTTTTTTTCCGTGTTACGGACGAAAAATTCGGCCTTTAAGAATGCTTACCCCAGAAATTCTTTACCCTCACGTTGTAGTACTGTCCAATAGCTATTCATAAGAGTAGCTGCTATAATGCCTAGCCATAAAGAACTACCGAGACAATGGGTCGGAAAGTGGACGCCCCCAATGCGTATTTTATCGAATATAGGCTTATTTCCGTATTTCGGACGCAATTTTCGTCCTTTATGAATGCTTACCCCAAAAATTCTTTGCCCCCTCGTTGTAGTACTACCCAATAGCTGTTTATTAGAGCCGAGTGTATAATCCCTAGCCATACAGAACTGCCGGGGCAATGGATTTGAACAAGTGAGGTGACCCCAGTGCATATCTTATCAAATTTGACTTTTTTTCCGTGTTACGGACGAAAAATTCGGCCTTTAAGAATGCTTACCCCAGAAATTCTTTACCCTCACGTTGTAGTACTGTCCAATAGCTATTCATAAGAGTAGCTGCTATAATGCCTAGCCATAAAGAACTACCGAGACAATGGGTCGGAAAGTGGACGCCCCCAATGCGTATTTTATCGAATATAGGCTTATTTCCGTATTTCGGACGCAATTTTCGTCCTTTATGAATGCTTACCCCAAAAATTCTTTGCCCCCTCGTTGTAGTACTACCCAATAGCTGTTTATTAGAGCCGAGTGTATAATCCCTAGCCATACAGAACTGCCGGGGCAATGGATTTGAACAAGTGAGGTGACCCCAGTGCATATCTTATCAAATTTGACTTTTTTTCCGTGTTACGGACGAAAAATTCGGCCTTTAAGAATGCTTACCCCAGAAATTCTTTACCCTCACGTTGTAGTACTGTCCAATAGCTATTCATAAGAGTAGCTGCTATAATGCCTAGCCATAAAGAACTACCGAGACAATGGGTCGGAAAGTGGACGCCCCCAATGCGTATTTTATCGAATATAGGCTTATTTCCGTATTTCGGACGCAATTTTCGTCCTTTATGAATGCTTACCCCAAAAATTCTTTGCCCCCTCGTTGTAGTACTACCCAATAGCTGTTTATTAGAGCCGAGTGTATAATCCCTAGCCATACAGAACTGCCGGGGCAATGGATTTGAACAAGTGAGGTGACCCCAGTGCATATCTTATCAAATTTGACTTTTTTTCCGTGTTACGGACGAAAAATTCGGCCTTTAAGAATGCTTACCCCAGAAATTCTTTACCCTCACGTTGTAGTACTGTCCAATAGCTATTCATAAGAGTAGCTGCTATAATGCCTAGCCATAAAGAACTACCGAGACAATGGGTCGGAAAGTGGACGCCCCCAATGCGTATTTTATCGAATATAGGCTTATTTCCGTATTTCGGACGCAATTTTCGTCCTTTATGAATGCTTACCCCAAAAATTCTTTGCCCCCTCGTTGTAGTACTACCCAATAGCTGTTTATTAGAGCCGAGTGTATAATCCCTAGCCATACAGAACTGCCGGGGCAATGGATTTGAACAAGTGAGGTGACCCCAGTGCATATCTTATCAAATTTGACTTTTTTTCCGTGTTACGGACGAAAAATTCGGCCTTTAAGAATGCTTACCCCAGAAATTCTTTACCCTCACGTTGTAGTACTGTCCAATAGCTATTCATAAGAGTAGCTGCTATAATGCCTAGCCATAAAGAACTACCGAGACAATGGGTCGGAAAGTGGACGCCCCCAATGCGTATTTTATCGAATATAGGCTTATTTCCGTATTTCGGACGCAATTTTCGTCCTTTATGAATGCTTACCCCAAAAATTCTTTGCCCCCTCGTTGTAGTACTACCCAATAGCTGTTTATTAGAGCCGAGTGTATAATCCCTAGCCATACAGAACTGCCGGGGCAATGGATTTGAACAAGTGAGGTGACCCCAGTGCATATCTTATCAAATTTGACTTTTTTTCCGTGTTACGGACGAAAAATTCGGCCTTTAAGAATGCTTACCCCAGAAATTCTTTACCCTCACGTTGTAGTACTGTCCAATAGCTATTCATAAGAGTAGCTGCTATAATGCCTAGCCATAAAGAACTACCGAGACAATGGGTCGGAAAGTGGACGCCCCCAATGCGTATTTTATCGAATATAGGCTTATTTCCGTATTTCGGACGCAATTTTCGTCCTTTATGAATGCTTACCCCAAAAATTCTTTGCCCCCTCGTTGTAGTACTACCCAATAGCTGTTTATTAGAGCCGAGTGTATAATCCCTAGCCATACAGAACTGCCGGGGCAATGGATTTGAACAAGTGAGGTGACCCCAGTGCATATCTTATCAAATTTGACTTTTTTTCCGTGTTACGGACGAAAAATTCGGCCTTTAAGAATGCTTACCCCAGAAATTCTTTACCCTCACGTTGTAGTACTGTCCAATAGCTATTCATAAGAGTAGCTGCTATAATGCCTAGCCATAAAGAACTACCGAGACAATGGGTCGGAAAGTGGACGCCCCCAATGCGTATTTTATCGAATATAGGCTTATTTCCGTATTTCGGACGCAATTTTCGTCCTTTATGAATGCTTACCCCAAAAATTCTTTGCCCCCTCGTTGTAGTACTACCCAATAGCTGTTTATTAGAGCCGAGTGTATAATCCCTAGCCATACAGAACTGCCGGGGCAATGGATTTGAACAAGTGAGGTGACCCCAGTGCATATCTTATCAAATTTGACTTTTTTTCCGTGTTACGGACGAAAAATTCGGCCTTTAAGAATGCTTACCCCAGAAATTCTTTACCCTCACGTTGTAGTACTGTCCAATAGCTATTCATAAGAGTAGCTGCTATAATGCCTAGCCATAAAGAACTACCGAGACAATGGGTCGGAAAGTGGACGCCCCCAATGCGTATTTTATCGAATATAGGCTTATTTCCGTATTTCGGACGCAATTTTCGTCCTTTATGAATGCTTACCCCAAAAATTCTTTGCCCCCTCGTTGTAGTACTACCCAATAGCTGTTTATTAGAGCCGAGTGTATAATCCCTAGCCATACAGAACTGCCGGGGCAATGGATTTGAACAAGTGAGGTGACCCCAGTGCATATCTTATCAAATTTGACTTTTTTTCCGTGTTACGGACGAAAAATTCGGCCTTTAAGAATGCTTACCCCAGAAATTCTTTACCCTCACGTTGTAGTACTGTCCAATAGCTATTCATAAGAGTAGCTGCTATAATGCCTAGCCATAAAGAACTACCGAGACAATGGGTCGGAAAGTGGACGCCCCCAATGCGTATTTTATCGAATATAGGCTTATTTCCGTATTTCGGACGCAATTTTCGTCCTTTATGAATGCTTACCCCAAAAATTCTTTGCCCCCTCGTTGTAGTACTACCCAATAGCTGTTTATTAGAGCCGAGTGTATAATCCCTAGCCATACAGAACTGCCGGGGCAATGGATTTGAACAAGTGAGGTGACCCCAGTGCATATCTTATCAAATTTGACTTTTTTTCCGTGTTACGGACGAAAAATTCGGCCTTTAAGAATGCTTACCCCAGAAATTCTTTACCCTCACGTTGTAGTACTGTCCAATAGCTATTCATAAGAGTAGCTGCTATAATGCCTAGCCATAAAGAACTACCGAGACAATGGGTCGGAAAGTGGACGCCCCCAATGCGTATTTTATCGAATATAGGCTTATTTCCGTATTTCGGACGCAATTTTCGTCCTTTATGAATGCTTACCCCAAAAATTCTTTGCCCCCTCGTTGTAGTACTACCCAATAGCTGTTTATTAGAGCCGAGTGTATAATCCCTAGCCATACAGAACTGCCGGGGCAATGGATTTGAACAAGTGAGGTGACCCCAGTGCATATCTTATCAAATTTGACTTTTTTTCCGTGTTACGGACGAAAAATTCGGCCTTTAAGAATGCTTACCCCAGAAATTCTTTACCCTCACGTTGTAGTACTGTCCAATAGCTATTCATAAGAGTAGCTGCTATAATGCCTAGCCATAAAGAACTACCGAGACAATGGGTCGGAAAGTGGACGCCCCCAATGCGTATTTTATCGAATATAGGCTTATTTCCGTATTTCGGACGCAATTTTCGTCCTTTATGAATGCTTACCCCAAAAATTCTTTGCCCCCTCGTTGTAGTACTACCCAATAGCTGTTTATTAGAGCCGAGTGTATAATCCCTAGCCATACAGAACTGCCGGGGCAATGGATTTGAACAAGTGAGGTGACCCCAGTGCATATCTTATCAAATTTGACTTTTTTTCCGTGTTACGGACGAAAAATTCGGCCTTTAAGAATGCTTACCCCAGAAATTCTTTACCCTCACGTTGTAGTACTGTCCAATAGCTATTCATAAGAGTAGCTGCTATAATGCCTAGCCATAAAGAACTACCGAGACAATGGGTCGGAAAGTGGACGCCCCCAATGCGTATTTTATCGAATATAGGCTTATTTCCGTATTTCGGACGCAATTTTCGTCCTTTATGAATGCTTACCCCAAAAATTCTTTGCCCCCTCGTTGTAGTACTACCCAATAGCTGTTTATTAGAGCCGAGTGTATAATCCCTAGCCATACAGAACTGCCGGGGCAATGGATTTGAACAAGTGAGGTGACCCCAGTGCATATCTTATCAAATTTGACTTTTTTTCCGTGTTACGGACGAAAAATTCGGCCTTTAAGAATGCTTACCCCAGAAATTCTTTACCCTCACGTTGTAGTACTGTCCAATAGCTATTCATAAGAGTAGCTGCTATAATGCCTAGCCATAAAGAACTACCGAGACAATGGGTCGGAAAGTGGACGCCCCCAATGCGTATTTTATCGAATATAGGCTTATTTCCGTATTTCGGACGCAATTTTCGTCCTTTATGAATGCTTACCCCAAAAATTCTTTGCCCCCTCGTTGTAGTACTACCCAATAGCTGTTTATTAGAGCCGAGTGTATAATCCCTAGCCATACAGAACTGCCGGGGCAATGGATTTGAACAAGTGAGGTGACCCCAGTGCATATCTTATCAAATTTGACTTTTTTTCCGTGTTACGGACGAAAAATTCGGCCTTTAAGAATGCTTACCCCAGAAATTCTTTACCCTCACGTTGTAGTACTGTCCAATAGCTATTCATAAGAGTAGCTGCTATAATGCCTAGCCATAAAGAACTACCGAGACAATGGGTCGGAAAGTGGACGCCCCCAATGCGTATTTTATCGAATATAGGCTTATTTCCGTATTTCGGACGCAATTTTCGTCCTTTATGAATGCTTACCCCAAAAATTCTTTGCCCCCTCGTTGTAGTACTACCCAATAGCTGTTTATTAGAGCCGAGTGTATAATCCCTAGCCATACAGAACTGCCGGGGCAATGGATTTGAACAAGTGAGGTGACCCCAGTGCATATCTTATCAAATTTGACTTTTTTTCCGTGTTACGGACGAAAAATTCGGCCTTTAAGAATGCTTACCCCAGAAATTCTTTACCCTCACGTTGTAGTACTGTCCAATAGCTATTCATAAGAGTAGCTGCTATAATGCCTAGCCATAAAGAACTACCGAGACAATGGGTCGGAAAGTGGACGCCCCCAATGCGTATTTTATCGAATATAGGCTTATTTCCGTATTTCGGACGCAATTTTCGTCCTTTATGAATGCTTACCCCAAAAATTCTTTGCCCCCTCGTTGTAGTACTACCCAATAGCTGTTTATTAGAGCCGAGTGTATAATCCCTAGCCATACAGAACTGCCGGGGCAATGGATTTGAACAAGTGAGGTGACCCCAGTGCATATCTTATCAAATTTGACTTTTTTTCCGTGTTACGGACGAAAAATTCGGCCTTTAAGAATGCTTACCCCAGAAATTCTTTACCCTCACGTTGTAGTACTGTCCAATAGCTATTCATAAGAGTAGCTGCTATAATGCCTAGCCATAAAGAACTACCGAGACAATGGGTCGGAAAGTGGACGCCCCCAATGCGTATTTTATCGAATATAGGCTTATTTCCGTATTTCGGACGCAATTTTCGTCCTTTATGAATGCTTACCCCAAAAATTCTTTGCCCCCTCGTTGTAGTACTACCCAATAGCTGTTTATTAGAGCCGAGTGTATAATCCCTAGCCATACAGAACTGCCGGGGCAATGGATTTGAACAAGTGAGGTGACCCCAGTGCATATCTTATCAAATTTGACTTTTTTTCCGTGTTACGGACGAAAAATTCGGCCTTTAAGAATGCTTACCCCAGAAATTCTTTACCCTCACGTTGTAGTACTGTCCAATAGCTATTCATAAGAGTAGCTGCTATAATGCCTAGCCATAAAGAACTACCGAGACAATGGGTCGGAAAGTGGACGCCCCCAATGCGTATTTTATCGAATATAGGCTTATTTCCGTATTTCGGACGCAATTTTCGTCCTTTATGAATGCTTACCCCAAAAATTCTTTGCCCCCTCGTTGTAGTACTACCCAATAGCTGTTTATTAGAGCCGAGTGTATAATCCCTAGCCATACAGAACTGCCGGGGCAATGGATTTGAACAAGTGAGGTGACCCCAGTGCATATCTTATCAAATTTGACTTTTTTTCCGTGTTACGGACGAAAAATTCGGCCTTTAAGAATGCTTACCCCAGAAATTCTTTACCCTCACGTTGTAGTACTGTCCAATAGCTATTCATAAGAGTAGCTGCTATAATGCCTAGCCATAAAGAACTACCGAGACAATGGGTCGGAAAGTGGACGCCCCCAATGCGTATTTTATCGAATATAGGCTTATTTCCGTATTTCGGACGCAATTTTCGTCCTTTATGAATGCTTACCCCAAAAATTCTTTGCCCCCTCGTTGTAGTACTACCCAATAGCTGTTTATTAGAGCCGAGTGTATAATCCCTAGCCATACAGAACTGCCGGGGCAATGGATTTGAACAAGTGAGGTGACCCCAGTGCATATCTTATCAAATTTGACTTTTTTTCCGTGTTACGGACGAAAAATTCGGCCTTTAAGAATGCTTACCCCAGAAATTCTTTACCCTCACGTTGTAGTACTGTCCAATAGCTATTCATAAGAGTAGCTGCTATAATGCCTAGCCATAAAGAACTACCGAGACAATGGGTCGGAAAGTGGACGCCCCCAATGCGTATTTTATCGAATATAGGCTTATTTCCGTATTTCGGACGCAATTTTCGTCCTTTATGAATGCTTACCCCAAAAATTCTTTGCCCCCTCGTTGTAGTACTACCCAATAGCTGTTTATTAGAGCCGAGTGTATAATCCCTAGCCATACAGAACTGCCGGGGCAATGGATTTGAACAAGTGAGGTGACCCCAGTGCATATCTTATCAAATTTGACTTTTTTTCCGTGTTACGGACGAAAAATTCGGCCTTTAAGAATGCTTACCCCAGAAATTCTTTACCCTCACGTTGTAGTACTGTCCAATAGCTATTCATAAGAGTAGCTGCTATAATGCCTAGCCATAAAGAACTACCGAGACAATGGGTCGGAAAGTGGACGCCCCCAATGCGTATTTTATCGAATATAGGCTTATTTCCGTATTTCGGACGCAATTTTCGTCCTTTATGAATGCTTACCCCAAAAATTCTTTGCCCCCTCGTTGTAGTACTACCCAATAGCTGTTTATTAGAGCCGAGTGTATAATCCCTAGCCATACAGAACTGCCGGGGCAATGGATTTGAACAAGTGAGGTGACCCCAGTGCATATCTTATCAAATTTGACTTTTTTTCCGTGTTACGGACGAAAAATTCGGCCTTTAAGAATGCTTACCCCAGAAATTCTTTACCCTCACGTTGTAGTACTGTCCAATAGCTATTCATAAGAGTAGCTGCTATAATGCCTAGCCATAAAAAACTACCGAGACAATGGGTCGGAAAGTGGACGCCCCCAATGCGTATTTTATCGAATATAGGCTTATTTCCGTATTTCGGACGCAATTTTCGTCCTTTATGAATGCTTACCCCAAAAATTCTTTGCCCCCTCGTTGTAGTACTACCCAATAGCTGTTTATTAGAGCCGAGTGTATAATCCCTAGCCATACAGAACTGCCGGGGCAATGGATTTGAACAAGTGAGGTGACCCCAGTGCATATCTTATCAAATTTGACTTTTTTTCCGTGTTACGGACGAAAAATTCGGCCTTTAAGAATGCTTACCCCAGAAATTCTTTACCCTCACGTTGTAGTACTGTCCAATAGCTATTCATAAGAGTAGCTGCTATAATGCCTAGCCATAAAAAACTACCGAGACAATGGGTCGGAAAGTGGACGCCCCCAATGCGTATTTTATCGAATATAGGCTTATTTCCGTATTTCGGACGCAATTTTCGTCCTTTATGAATGCTTACCCCAAAAATTCTTTGCCCCCTCGTTGTAGTACTACCCAATAGCTGTTTATTAGAGCCGAGTGTATAATCCCTAGCCATACAGAACTGCCGGGGCAATGGATTTGAACAAGTGAGGTGACCCCAGTGCATATCTTATCAAATTTGACTTTTTTTCCGTGTTACGGACGAAAAATTCGGCCTTTAAGAATGCTTACCCCAGAAATTCTTTACCCTCACGTTGTAGTACTGTCCAATAGCTATTCATAAGAGTAGCTGCTATAATGCCTAGCCATAAAGAACTACCGAGACAATGGGTCGGAAAGTGGACGCCCCCAATGCGTATTTTATCGAATATAGGCTTATTTCCGTATTTCGGACGCAATTTTCGTCCTTTATGAATGCTTACCCCAAAAATTCTTTGCCCCCTCGTTGTAGTACTACCCAATAGCTGTTTATTAGAGCCGAGTGTATAATCCCTAGCCATACAGAACTGCCGGGGCAATGGATTTGAACAAGTGAGGTGACCCCAGTGCATATCTTATCAAATTTGACTTTTTTTCCGTGTTACGGACGAAAAATTCGGCCTTTAAGAATGCTTACCCCAGAAATTCTTTACCCTCACGTTGTAGTACTGTCCAATAGCTATTCATAAGAGTAGCTGCTATAATGCCTAGCCATAAAGAACTACCGAGACAATGGGTCGGAAAGTGGACGCCCCCAATGCGTATTTTATCGAATATAGGCTTATTTCCGTATTTCGGACGCAATTTTCGTCCTTTATGAATGCTTACCCCAAAAATTCTTTGCCCCCTCGTTGTAGTACTACCCAATAGCTGTTTATTAGAGCCGAGTGTATAATCCCTAGCCATACAGAACTGCCGGGGCAATGGATTTGAACAAGTGAGGTGACCCCAGTGCATATCTTATCAAATTTGACTTTTTTTCCGTGTTACGGACGAAAAATTCGGCCTTTAAGAATGCTTACCCCAGAAATTCTTTACCCTCACGTTGTAGTACTGTCCAATAGCTATTCATAAGAGTAGCTGCTATAATGCCTAGCCATAAAGAACTACCGAGACAATGGGTCGGAAAGTGGACGCCCCCAATGCGTATTTTATCGAATATAGGCTTATTTCCGTATTTCGGACGCAATTTTCGTCCTTTATGAATGCTTACCCCAAAAATTCTTTGCCCCCTCGTTGTAGTACTACCCAATAGCTGTTTATTAGAGCCGAGTGTATAATCCCTAGCCATACAGAACTGCCGGGGCAATGGATTTGAACAAGTGAGGTGACCCCAGTGCATATCTTATCAAATTTGACTTTTTTTCCGTGTTACGGACGAAAAATTCGGCCTTTAAGAATGCTTACCCCAGAAATTCTTTACCCTCACGTTGTAGTACTGTCCAATAGCTATTCATAAGAGTAGCTGCTATAATGCCTAGCCATAAAAAACTACCGAGACAATGGGTCGGAAAGTGGACGCCCCCAATGCGTATTTTATCGAATATAGGCTTATTTCCGTATTTCGGACGCAATTTTCGTCCTTTATGAATGCTTACCCCAAAAATTCTTTGCCCCCTCGTTGTAGTACTACCCAATAGCTGTTTATTAGAGCCGAGTGTATAATCCCTAGCCATACAGAACTGCCGGGGCAATGGATTTGAACAAGTGAGGTGACCCCAGTGCATATCTTATCAAATTTGACTTTTTTTCCGTGTTACGGACGAAAAATTCGGCCTTTAAGAATGCTTACCCCAGAAATTCTTTACCCTCACGTTGTAGTACTGTCCAATAGCTATTCATAAGAGTAGCTGCTATAATGCCTAGCCATAAAAAACTACCGAGACAATGGGTCGGAAAGTGGACGCCCCCAATGCGTATTTTATCGAATATAGGCTTATTTCCGTATTTCGGACGCAATTTTCGTCCTTTATGAATGCTTACCCCAAAAATTCTTTGCCCCCTCGTTGTAGTACTACCCAATAGCTGTTTATTAGAGCCGAGTGTATAATCCCTAGCCATACAGAACTGCCGGGGCAATGGATTTGAACAAGTGAGGTGACCCCAGTGCATATCTTATCAAATTTGACTTTTTTTCCGTGTTACGGACGAAAAATTCGGCCTTTAAGAATGCTTACCCCAGAAATTCTTTACCCTCACGTTGTAGTACTGTCCAATAGCTATTCATAAGAGTAGCTGCTATAATGCCTAGCCATAAAAAACTACCGAGACAATGGGTCGGAAAGTGGACGCCCCCAATGCGTATTTTATCGAATATAGGCTTATTTCCGTATTTCGGACGCAATTTTCGTCCTTTATGAATGCTTACCCCAAAAATTCTTTGCCCCCTCGTTGTAGTACTACCCAATAGCTGTTTATTAGAGCCGAGTGTATAATCCCTAGCCATACAGAACTGCCGGGGCAATGGATTTGAACAAGTGAGGTGACCCCAGTGCATATCTTATCAAATTTGACTTTTTTTCCGTGTTACGGACGAAAAATTCGGCCTTTAAGAATGCTTACCCCAGAAATTCTTTACCCTCACGTTGTAGTACTGTCCAATAGCTATTCATAAGAGTAGCTGCTATAATGCCTAGCCATAAAGAACTACCGAGACAATGGGTCGGAAAGTGGACGCCCCCAATGCGTATTTTATCGAATATAGGCTTATTTCCGTATTTCGGACGCAATTTTCGTCCTTTATGAATGCTTACCCCAAAAATTCTTTGCCCCCTCGTTGTAGTACTACCCAATAGCTGTTTATTAGAGCCGAGTGTATAATCCCTAGCCATACAGAACTGCCGGGGCAATGGATTTGAACAAGTGAGGTGACCCTGTTTAAAAAAAAGTTGTGTTGTGGGTAGACCAATTTTTTTACATCAAAATTCTATTATAGGTCGTTGATATGAGTTTTGAAAAACCACAAATTTGGATTAAACATGCGTTCATCACATCCTGAACTTAACAGATAATTGAATTGTCATCATGATATTATGGTAAATGCTAATTACAAAACTGTAAATATGAGTTAGAAATTTGCAAACTTAATTTAAAATTTTGTTAATGGGATACTAGTATACAACTCTAATAATTTATATATAAATCTTGCAGTGAACAAAAAAGTCAAAAACTATGATTTTAAAGAAAAAAAAATGTTGCTCAAGTAGTTTACCAAACGCAATTGCAGGATGACGAATTGCAGGATAGATTTTTATAAACAGAATTGCAGGATGAGAATTGCTGGATAGCTTGACACTAGTCATAATTACCTATGTATTGTATAAATGTTTTTATATTGTAAGTTCCTGAATAACAGAAGGCATGGTTTTATGACCGGTAGCTTGTAGTAAAATGTACGTTACTTTCACTTTGGCTTTAACCGGAAGTCACGTATGGTGTTAAATATAGTGGAAAGGCTGAGAAATAATATAATTTGTAGACTGTCTTGATCATGTTTTTGTATGTTTTTCAATATAGATATATATGTTAGAACATTTTATGTAAGATTTATGTTGAATAGAGTTTTATTCTATTTATTGTAACATCGTCTTACGAACTATTTTTGCACCGACGTTGCGCACCTTTTCTCCGTAATAGGGCTGGTATGACGTCATGTTTCTAAGACGTTAGTGCAAAGATATGAACCTTATAAGGAAGTTTCCTTATTAGGTCATTGTTTTCTATCCATATTTGGAAGTTCTCTCACGCGAAATAACAACACTAGCGTAAGATTAATAGTATTTTTACGTCAGTTCCAGCTTGTCCCTAGTTCCGGAAAGCAGCAAAATAAACTTGTCTTAACTTTCAAGGTACAGTTTTTCTAAAGAAGCAGTTTAAAAGTTCCTGTATATTGCATAAAATATATGCAATATAACTATTTTTGCAGTACAAATATAACGTTAATTGTTCCCGTTTCTAGTTTTAAACCGTGAGGCAGAATTTAACCAGTGTTCTTGATTTCTGAAAGATTCTAAGTTTTGAGAATAAAGATTAATAATGTATTTTAACTTTAAATAAGAGAAAGGTGCGTCAACTCGGCAAAGGGGGCCGTTTGTTTTAAATAGTTAGGGTGGCTGTTTATATATCTTTTTATATGTTACTCTGATATAAAAAGAGAGTTACGAAAATAGTGACTTGTTTATTTGTGTATAGTATTTTACATGTATTTATCTGGATAGTTGCTGATAATCTGTGTTTCCTGAATGTTGATTTTTGGTGTAACTGTTTTAGAATATTATTATCTGTTTATCTAATCTATGCGGACGATTGTTAATTGTTGATTGTTGTTTTAAGAGATTTATTGCTGTTAATCCATGGTCCAGTTGTTTTTAATATTATGTCTGGATAATAAAAGTTATTATACATGTTAAACGTATTTGTGTTTCCATCCAGAACCTCAAACTAGAGACTGAACTGATAATTTATAACATTTACATATAAAAAGCAGATCCGACGTACACACACACATATAAAGAAACTTGGTGCTGACCTAGAAACTATGTCTGGGTGATATGCAGTTATTGTAGCAGTAATATAGTAATATTGATTTATCCGGAGTGTTTATATTTCCTGTGAAGTTATCTTTGGTTCGTTGTTGGTGTCTGGTCTGTTGGGTAGTTTGGTTAGTGGGAAAGGTTCTCACCGGTTTGCGAACACGTTACAATATATTCAGTTTGCCGGCTTTACTTTTACTCCAAGCCGATAAAATTTCTATATAATAACATGACGAAATTGTTAGTATTTAATTTTATTGACGTTTTTTTTTTGTGACAGAGAAGGTTTACTTAGACATGCATGCAGAAGTAAGATCAGAGTGAATTTTAATACAAAATGAATTTACTTTTGACTGAGGCTGAATGCATCCACTTCATTTGAACTTTGTTGGCCAGTTGTCTAATTGGCAACCGGGTAGGACATTTTAGAGAATGTTTTGAACAACTGTGGGAAGTTCTCTATAATAAAAGTTAAAATAATAATGAAATGCAAAATAGCCATTGCCATATTCATTCTGTTTTGATCTGTTTTTGATTAATAAATATTGTAATGAGCTGCACCAATGATATACAAATCCTTGGCTGCACTGTCATGTCACTCGGTTAGTGTAAATTGATAATGTCGCATGTACTCATTGTAAACATTCTTAAAAATTCAAACATATCGGCATATTGAACATTATTCGGACTTTCAAGTTTTCATTATTTTAAAATAAAATCAATATTTTGTGTGTGTATGTGTTTATTGATCAGATTCTGAAGAAAAAATTAAATGATATGATCACTTGCATAACGTCCGTGTGTATTCATATTGGCGGCGGATCCAGCTAGGCGAGGGGTATTGTGAGGGTTGGAACCCCCTTATAGCCATTTTATTTTCGATCATCTAATTTTGTGAACTACGCCTGAGCGAAATCGTATAATAGAAAGGGACAGCCTTAGCTTTTCGAGATTTGGTTAATCCAATACTGAGGGTTTTTTTTATGGTTTCCATTTTTTTTAATTTTTTTTTTGGTTGCCGGGAGTTTTTGGCTTTTTAAAAATTTATTTTTGTCAAATTGTCAAATTGGTTATACTCACTTATAAGAACCTTATATTCAAGGCTTGTTTTTGAAAACCTTTCATATAAAAAAAAAGATTGAAACAAAGTGAGTTTCCGCTCTTCCTCTGAAAATATAGTAGAAATATACAAATCCGTGACATGTGTTTGTGTCTTATGTCAGAATCATTCATTTAACATTTTCTATAATATCCCCTTTGAATAATCTCCTGAATTTCTTTGTTTACTTTATTTTTTTAGCAAACTGACGTATACCGTGCCCCACATCTCTTCAAGTTTTATTCATATACGCTTTCCAGAAATCTGTATACCTTTCAGCTAATTTTGTACCTACAGATGCCTTAAGCTTATAAAATCTGTAGGTAAAAAAATAGCTGAAAGGTAAACAGATTTCTGGAAAGAAAGTCTTTTTAACTTGGGGACCAAAATAACCCAATGATGGAAACAAATTAAGAACATACAGAAAATTAAAAAAAGAATACAAATTAGATTTTTTTTTATTAATAGATTTAGATCGATACATGATATCAAATTTTATAAAAATAAGAATAAGTAATAGTTATCTAAATATTGAACAGGGTAGACACCGTAAATAACGTTGGAAAAAATATTATGTCCTCTCTGTAAAAAGGATATAGAAGATGAATATCATTTTACTTTAAAATGTCAAATTTTAGAAAAATGTAGGCAAAATCTTTTTCAAAAAGTAGAGAATATAATTTCCGATTTCACCAAAATGTCTGATGAGGAAAAATTTGTATTTATGTTTACTTTTAATGAATATGACGTAACTTAAATTATTGTCAAGGGAGTTAATGATTTATATGTATTTTAAAAGAAACAGCCTAGCTGATAAGAAAAAACTAGTGGATGAAAAAAAAATTATGACTATTTTATATTTTCTTATAGTATTTGTAATGATATATGATAACAATTGCATTAATATGAATGTTTGTACTTGTACTTTCAAATTTGCAAAGGTATCACATCCTCCAAAACATTTAAATATATAGTCTTATAAGAATATGAATGTTGTTTAAATTTAGATATTATATGTTTGTAATGATTGTCATGTTTGTCTTGGTAACAATCCAATATTTGGATTTTACACCAATAAAATGATTTGATTTGATTTGATTTTATCAGCAGCGTCAGTTCTTTAACTCAAGGTGAAAGACAACCTTCCAACACTTGTCACGGAATGACAAAGAACAACAATCCGGCAAAGAATAAATAAAAGAATAGATATGTCTGCAATTAATTCTCACATGAGTTCATCGAGTCATACATGCTGTAATCCTCGATGACACCACGACGTCATAAGTGCACACTGGTTGGCATTGGTGATCTCATGTCAGGAATGTCTGTGTCCTGCACGGTTAACGTGTTTAAGGTACCGTAATCATTATTTTCATCTATTTTAATTTATACAGATATATATATGTTGTATTTGCCGTTTAGTAAGGTTGAGGAGGTGTATATAGGACATATAGTCCCAGGTATATATATATGTTCTACGTTCGTCAGTCACGATTTTCAATTCCTTGCTAGTGTTTAGGTTTTACATTACTAGATTCATATACAATAAGTTGATTTAAACATGAAACTTACAAGTAAATACATCATGACAAGCCGTTTTATCTTAATTCCTCTTTTTTATCCATTAATTCCATTTTCAAGATATATTTTATAAACTACATGTCATCTGAGATAGATATCTTTTCCTTCCGGAGCCCCTGAGATCAACCCTTGTTTTTGGTGTGGTTCGTGTTGCTTATTCTTTAGTTTCTTTATGTTGTGTCATGTGTACTATTGTTTGTCTGTGTGTCTTTTTTTATTTTTAGCCATGGCGTTGTCAGTTTATTTTTTATATTTATCAGTTTGACTGTCCCTCTGGTATCTTTCGTCCCTCTTTTATAAACTATAGAGCATATATGTAAGGATTACATTAATTCGTATTATCAGAGACATATAATACAGTTATAATTGTATTATATGTCTCTGGTATTATCTAATACTCAAATTGAAATATCACATGATAATTAAAATAAGTTATATCATATTTATAAAGTATGCTAACAAATATATCTTTTAAAATGATAAAGATATCTTATAAATCTATTAATCAAGATATCTGAAAAATTAACCGTATAGGAAAAAAAATTGAGATATAACATTTAAATAAGATTAATTTACTGTCTTTGGATTTACTATACACCTTTTGTGTGAACTTAGTCTAGTATTTCGGGCTCTCTCCTTGTCTCTCTATCTCCAAAGATGATATTTTAAAAATTCAACGGATGACATACGACGGACGCAAGTCTCACACTTGGCAGGACATTGATTGAAATAATTCATATTGACCCTATTGGCGTGGAGGCCCGGCGAGTTTCAAAATTATATTTTTTACACTATAACCTTACTTTGCCAAGGAACCAACTTTGTAAAAAAATAATTATTAAAGCTGACGATAGTTTATTGAATAAAAACATGGCTATATGTGTTAACGGTGTGGTTTTAGCTTGCATCTCCCGCATTTAGTATATTTTTGTATCTGTTTTACCTTCAAGGCTTCCTGAAAAATGTCAAGCGATTCGGGTGGAAAGCTGATTGAACTGGTCAACATATTTACTGGATGTTTTAGAAGAAGGAAAAGTTCTGTCATCCAACCGTTAGATACAAATAATACACAAAGAAGAAAGAGACAGATAAAGTTGCCACGCTTTAAGGAAGCAATAACACCTTATATATATACACCGAAACGTAAGCGCGTGATCAGAAAAAACGACGCATTCATGCAAGAATTACGAAGTGAGTCTTTGTTAGCCTCTGGTTCCACTACAAGTGACAATCCAATTTTAAATATTTGTCTCGGATTTAAAAATGAAGAGCTTAAGAATGGTGGACCAAAGATTTACCATAAATCATACTGCATGTCACACTGGGATAGAGTGCTTTCCTGTAGGAAAGGTTTAAATAGAATGATTGGCTATACAACAGGTTGTAATGAACCAATAGTTGATAACCTCCCAGCATCACTCTGGATGGAATGTTTAGAACCAACGCTAGCCGTGCTGGTAACGCTGAGTGCTATGAAGCATAGGCGCACCAATTTAAGCATAAAAAGTATATCGGACAGGTGAGTTTAATTAAATGGACCGTTATGACTTTAAAACTGCTTATAAGACACCCACACAGAGTAGTCCATAAACAAATAAATCGTGGACACCTGTGAATGTTATCAATAACCTTCAACGACAAACAAGACAGGTCGGGTCTCGTTGCCCAAATGGTCTTATAAGTTTAACTATATCCTATCACAAGTCTGTCAACACTGAGGTTATGAGTTCGAGTCCCGCATGTGGTTCGACTCCAATCTTATAATTGAATAGAATGGTCAGTTTTCTCGCGACACTACGGTTTCCTCCACTAATAAACCTGCGTGCCACCACGAATTAGCCAACAGTGCCTAGTCAAAGTGGCATTATCCCAAACCAATTAATCAACGAACAATTGATATAACTAATAATAATAATTTGGAATAGAACAACCAATGACATATATCAGGTAAGTACTACTGATCTGGTCAAACAAAATATAGGGAAACATGCGATAAATACACTAGTGTCAAGCTATCCAGCAATTCTCATCCTGCAATTCTGTTTATAAAAATCTATCCTGCAATTCGTCATCCTGCAATTGCGTTTGGTAAACTACTTGAGCAACATTTTTTTTTCTTTAAAATCATAGTTTTTGACTTTTTTGTTCACTGCAAGATTTATATATAAATTATTAGAGTTGTATACTAGTATCCCATTAACAAAATTTTAAATTAAGTTTGCAAATTTCTAACTCATATTTACAGTTTTGTAATTAGCATTTACCATAATATCATGATGACAATTCAATTATCTGTTAAGTTCAGGATGTGATGAACGCATGTTTAATCCAAATTTGTGGTTTTTCAAAACTCATATCAACGACCTATAATAGAATTTTGATGTAAAAAAATTGGTCTACCCACAACACAACTTTTTTTTAAACAGGGTCACCTCACTTGTTCAAATCCATTGCCCCGGCAGTTCTGTATGGCTAGGGATTATACACTCGGCTCTAATAAACAGCTATTGGGTAGTACTACAACGAGGGGGCAAAGAATTTTTGGGGTAAGCATTCATAAAGGACGAAAATTGCGTCCGAAATACGGAAATAAGCCTATATTCGATAAAATACGCATTGGGGGCGTCCACTTTCCGACCCATTGTCTCGGTAGTTCTTTATGGCTAGGCATTATAGCAGCTACTCTTATGAATAGCTATTGGACAGTACTACAACGTGAGGGTAAAGAATTTCTGGGGTAAGCATTCTTAAAGGCCGAATTTTTCGTCCGTAACACGGAAAAAAAGTCAAATTTGATAAGATATGCACTGGGGTCACCTCACTTGTTCAAATCCATTGCCCCGGCAGTTCTGTATGGCTAGGGATTATACACTCGGCTCTAATAAACAGCTATTGGGTAGTACTACAACGAGGGGGCAAAGAATTTTTGGGGTAAGCATTCATAAAGGACGAAAATTGCGTCCGAAATACGGAAATAAGCCTATATTCGATAAAATACGCATTGGGGGCGTCCACTTTCCGACCCATTGTCTCGGTAGTTTTTTATGGCTAGGCATTATAGCAGCTACTCTTATGAATAGCTATTGGACAGTACTACAACGTGAGGGTAAAGAATTTCTGGGGTAAGCATTCTTAAAGGCCGAATTTTTCGTCCGTAACACGGAAAAAAAGTCAAATTTGATAAGATATGCACTGGGGTCACCTCACTTGTTCAAATCCATTGCCCCGGCAGTTCTGTATGGCTAGGGATTATACACTCGGCTCTAATAAACAGCTATTGGGTAGTACTACAACGAGGGGGCAAAGAATTTTTGGGGTAAGCATTCATAAAGGACGAAAATTGCGTCCGAAATACGGAAATAAGCCTATATTCGATAAAATACGCATTGGGGGCGTCCACTTTCCGACCCATTGTCTCGGTAGTTTTTTATGGCTAGGCATTATAGCAGCTACTCTTATGAATAGCTATTGGACAGTACTACAACGTGAGGGTAAAGAATTTCTGGGGTAAGCATTCTTAAAGGCCGAATTTTTCGTCCGTAACACGGAAAAAAAGTCAAATTTGATAAGATATGCACTGGGGTCACCTCACTTGTTCAAATCCATTGCCCCGGCAGTTCTGTATGGCTAGGGATTATACACTCGGCTCTAATAAACAGCTATTGGGTAGTACTACAACGAGGGGGCAAAGAATTTTTGGGGTAAGCATTCATAAAGGACGAAAATTGCGTCCGAAATACGGAAATAAGCCTATATTCGATAAAATACGCATTGGGGGCGTCCACTTTCCGACCCATTGTCTCGGTAGTTCTTTATGGCTAGGCATTATAGCAGCTACTCTTATGAATAGCTATTGGACAGTACTACAACGTGAGGGTAAAGAATTTCTGGGGTAAGCATTCTTAAAGGCCGAATTTTTCGTCCGTAACACGGAAAAAAAGTCAAATTTGATAAGATATGCACTGGGGTCACCTCACTTGTTCAAATCCATTGCCCCGGCAGTTCTGTATGGCTAGGGATTATACACTCGGCTCTAATAAACAGCTATTGGGTAGTACTACAACGAGGGGGCAAAGAATTTTTGGGGTAAGCATTCATAAAGGACGAAAATTGCGTCCGAAATATGGAAATAAGCCTATATTCGATAAAATACGCATTGGGGGCGTCCACTTTCCGACCCATTGTCTCGGTAGTTCTTTATGGCTAGGCATTATAGCAGCTACTCTTATGAATAGCTATTGGACAGTACTACAACGTGAGGGTAAAGAATTTCTGGGGTAAGCATTCTTAAAGGCCGAATTTTTCGTCCGTAACACGGAAAAAAAGTCAAATTTGATAAGATATGCACTGGGGTCACCTCACTTGTTCAAATCCATTGCCCCGGCAGTTCTGTATGGCTAGGGATTATACACTCGGCTCTAATAAACAGCTATTGGGTAGTACTACAACGAGGGGGCAAAGAATTTTTGGGGTAAGCATTCATAAAGGACGAAAATTGCGTCCGAAATACGGAAATAAGCCTATATTCGATAAAATACGCATTGGGGGCGTCCACTTTCCGACCCATTGTCTCGGTAGTTCTTTATGGCTAGGCATTATAGCAGCTACTCTTATGAATAGCTATTGGACAGTACTACAACGTGAGGGTAAAGAATTTCTGGGGTAAGCATTCTTAAAGGCCGAATTTTTCGTCCGTAACACGGAAAAAAAGTCAAATTTGATAAGATATGCACTGGGGTCACCTCACTTGTTCAAATCCATTGCCCCGGCAGTTCTGTATGGCTAGGGATTATACACTCGGCTCTAATAAACAGCTATTGGGTAGTACTACAACGAGGGGGCAAAGAATTTTTGGGGTAAGCATTCATAAAGGACGAAAATTGCGTCCGAAATACGGAAATAAGCCTATATTCGATAAAATACGCATTGGGGGCGTCCACTTTCCGACCCATTGTCTCGGTAGTTCTTTATGGCTAGGCATTATAGCAGCTACTCTTATGAATAGCTATTGGACAGTACTACAACGTGAGGGTAAAGAATTTCTGGGGTAAGCATTCTTAAAGGCCGAATTTTTCGTCCGTAACACGGAAAAAAAGTCAAATTTGATAAGATATGCACTGGGGTCACCTCACTTGTTCAAATCCATTGCCCCGGCAGTTCTGTATGGCTAGGGATTATACACTCGGCTCTAATAAACAGCTATTGGGTAGTACTACAACGAGGGGGCAAAGAATTTTTGGGGTAAGCATTCATAAAGGACGAAAATTGCGTCCGAAATACGGAAATAAGCCTATATTCGATAAAATACGCATTGGGGGCGTCCACTTTCCGACCCATTGTCTCGGTAGTTCTTTATGGCTAGGCATTATAGCAGCTACTCTTATGAATAGCTATTGGACAGTACTACAACGTGAGGGTAAAGAATTTCTGGGGTAAGCATTCTTAAAGGCCGAATTTTTCGTCCGTAACACGGAAAAAAAGTCAAATTTGATAAGATATGCACTGGGGTCACCTCACTTGTTCAAATCCATTGCCCCGGCAGTTCTGTATGGCTAGGGATTATACACTCGGCTCTAATAAACAGCTATTGGGTAGTACTACAACGAGGGGGCAAAGAATTTTTGGGGTAAGCATTCATAAAGGACGAAAATTGCGTCCGAAATACGGAAATAAGCCTATATTCGATAAAATACGCATTGGGGGCGTCCACTTTCCGACCCATTGTCTCGGTAGTTCTTTATGGCTAGGCATTATAGCAGCTACTCTTATGAATAGCTATTGGACAGTACTACAACGTGAGGGTAAAGAATTTCTGGGGTAAGCATTCTTAAAGGCCGAATTTTTCGTCCGTAACACGGAAAAAAAGTCAAATTTGATAAGATATGCACTGGGGTCACCTCACTTGTTCAAATCCATTGCCCCGGCAGTTCTGTATGGCTAGGGATTATACACTCGGCTCTAATAAACAGCTATTGGGTAGTACTACAACGAGGGGGCAAAGAATTTTTGGGGTAAGCATTCATAAAGGACGAAAATTGCGTCCGAAATACGGAAATAAGCCTATATTCGATAAAATACGCATTGGGGGCGTCCACTTTCCGACCCATTGTCTCGGTAGTTCTTTATGGCTAGGCATTATAGCAGCTACTCTTATGAATAGCTATTGGACAGTACTACAACGTGAGGGTAAAGAATTTCTGGGGTAAGCATTCTTAAAGGCCGAATTTTTCGTCCGTAACACGGAAAAAAAGTCAAATTTGATAAGATATGCACTGGGGTCACCTCACTTGTTCAAATCCATTGCCCCGGCAGTTCTGTATGGCTAGGGATTATACACTCGGCTCTAATAAACAGCTATTGGGTAGTACTACAACGAGGGGGCAAAGAATTTTTGGGGTAAGCATTCATAAAGGACGAAAATTGCGTCCGAAATACGGAAATAAGCCTATATTCGATAAAATACGCATTGGGGGCGTCCACTTTCCGACCCATTGTCTCGGTAGTTCTTTATGGCTAGGCATTATAGCAGCTACTCTTATGAATAGCTATTGGACAGTACTACAACGTGAGGGTAAAGAATTTCTGGGGTAAGCATTCTTAAAGGCCGAATTTTTCGTCCGTAACACGGAAAAAAAGTCAAATTTGATAAGATATGCACTGGGGTCACCTCACTTGTTCAAATCCATTGCCCCGGCAGTTCTGTATGGCTAGGGATTATACACTCGGCTCTAATAAACAGCTATTGGGTAGTACTACAACGAGGGGGCAAAGAATTTTTGGGGTAAGCATTCATAAAGGACGAAAATTGCGTCCGAAATACGGAAATAAGCCTATATTCGATAAAATACGCATTGGGGGCGTCCACTTTCCGACCCATTGTCTCGGTAGTTCTTTATGGCTAGGCATTATAGCAGCTACTCTTATGAATAGCTATTGGACAGTACTACAACGTGAGGGTAAAGAATTTCTGGGGTAAGCATTCTTAAAGGCCGAATTTTTCGTCCGTAACACGGAAAAAAAGTCAAATTTGATAAGATATGCACTGGGGTCACCTCACTTGTTCAAATCCATTGCCCCGGCAGTTCTGTATGGCTAGGGATTATACACTCGGCTCTAATAAACAGCTATTGGGTAGTACTACAACGAGGGGGCAAAGAATTTTTGGGGTAAGCATTCATAAAGGACGAAAATTGCGTCCGAAATACGGAAATAAGCCTATATTCGATAAAATACGCATTGGGGGCGTCCACTTTCCGACCCATTGTCTCGGTAGTTCTTTATGGCTAGGCATTATAGCAGCTACTCTTATGAATAGCTATTGGACAGTACTACAACGTGAGGGTAAAGAATTTCTGGGGTAAGCATTCTTAAAGGCCGAATTTTTCGTCCGTAACACGGAAAAAAAGTCAAATTTGATAAGATATGCACTGGGGTCACCTCACTTGTTCAAATCCATTGCCCCGGCAGTTCTGTATGGCTAGGGATTATACACTCGGCTCTAATAAACAGCTATTGGGTAGTACTACAACGAGGGGGCAAAGAATTTTTGGGGTAAGCATTCATAAAGGACGAAAATTGCGTCCGAAATACGGAAATAAGCCTATATTCGATAAAATACGCATTGGGGGCGTCCACTTTCCGACCCATTGTCTCGGTAGTTCTTTATGGCTAGGCATTATAGCAGCTACTCTTATGAATAGCTATTGGACAGTACTACAACGTGAGGGTAAAGAATTTCTGGGGTAAGCATTCTTAAAGGCCGAATTTTTCGTCCGTAACACGGAAAAAAAGTCAAATTTGATAAGATATGCACTGGGGTCACCTCACTTGTTCAAATCCATTGCCCCGGCAGTTCTGTATGGCTAGGGATTATACACTCGGCTCTAATAAACAGCTATTGGGTAGTACTACAACGAGGGGGCAAAGAATTTTTGGGGTAAGCATTCATAAAGGACGAAAATTGCGTCCGAAATACGGAAATAAGCCTATATTCGATAAAATACGCATTGGGGGCGTCCACTTTCCGACCCATTGTCTCGGTAGTTCTTTATGGCTAGGCATTATAGCAGCTACTCTTATGAATAGCTATTGGACAGTACTACAACGTGAGGGTAAAGAATTTCTGGGGTAAGCATTCTTAAAGGCCGAATTTTTCGTCCGTAACACGGAAAAAAAGTCAAATTTGATAAGATATGCACTGGGGTCACCTCACTTGTTCAAATCCATTGCCCCGGCAGTTCTGTATGGCTAGGGATTATACACTCGGCTCTAATAAACAGCTATTGGGTAGTACTACAACGAGGGGGCAAAGAATTTTTGGGGTAAGCATTCATAAAGGACGAAAATTGCGTCCGAAATACGGAAATAAGCCTATATTCGATAAAATACGCATTGGGGGCGTCCACTTTCCGACCCATTGTCTCGGTAGTTCTTTATGGCTAGGCATTATAGCAGCTACTCTTATGAATAGCTATTGGACAGTACTACAACGTGAGGGTAAAGAATTTCTGGGGTAAGCATTCTTAAAGGCCGAATTTTTCGTCCGTAACACGGAAAAAAAGTCAAATTTGATAAGATATGCACTGGGGTCACCTCACTTGTTCAAATCCATTGCCCCGGCAGTTCTGTATGGCTAGGGATTATACACTCGGCTCTAATAAACAGCTATTGGGTAGTACTACAACGAGGGGGCAAAGAATTTTTGGGGTAAGCATTCATAAAGGACGAAAATTGCGTCCGAAATACGGAAATAAGCCTATATTCGATAAAATACGCATTGGGGGCGTCCACTTTCCGACCCATTGTCTCGGTAGTTCTTTATGGCTAGGCATTATAGCAGCTACTCTTATGAATAGCTATTGGACAGTACTACAACGTGAGGGTAAAGAATTTCTGGGGTAAGCATTCTTAAAGGCCGAATTTTTCGTCCGTAACACGGAAAAAAAGTCAAATTTGATAAGATATGCACTGGGGTCACCTCACTTGTTCAAATCCATTGCCCCGGCAGTTCTGTATGGCTAGGGATTATACACTCGGCTCTAATAAACAGCTATTGGGTAGTACTACAACGAGGGGGCAAAGAATTTTTGGGGTAAGCATTCATAAAGGACGAAAATTGCGTCCGAAATACGGAAATAAGCCTATATTCGATAAAATACGCATTGGGGGCGTCCACTTTCCGACCCATTGTCTCGGTAGTTCTTTATGGCTAGGCATTATAGCAGCTACTCTTATGAATAGCTATTGGACAGTACTACAACGTGAGGGTAAAGAATTTCTGGGGTAAGCATTCTTAAAGGCCGAATTTTTCGTCCGTAACACGGAAAAAAAGTCAAATTTGATAAGATATGCACTGGGGTCACCTCACTTGTTCAAATCCATTGCCCCGGCAGTTCTGTATGGCTAGGGATTATACACTCGGCTCTAATAAACAGCTATTGGGTAGTACTACAACGAGGGGGCAAAGAATTTTTGGGGTAAGCATTCATAAAGGACGAAAATTGCGTCCGAAATACGGAAATAAGCCTATATTCGATAAAATACGCATTGGGGGCGTCCACTTTCCGACCCATTGTCTCGGTAGTTCTTTATGGCTAGGCATTATAGCAGCTACTCTTATGAATAGCTATTGGACAGTACTACAACGTGAGGGTAAAGAATTTCTGGGGTAAGCATTCTTAAAGGCCGAATTTTTCGTCCGTAACACGGAAAAAAAGTCAAATTTGATAAGATATGCACTGGGGTCACCTCACTTGTTCAAATCCATTGCCCCGGCAGTTCTGTATGGCTAGGGATTATACACTCGGCTCTAATAAACAGCTATTGGGTAGTACTACAACGAGGGGGCAAAGAATTTTTGGGGTAAGCATTCATAAAGGACGAAAATTGCGTCCGAAATACGGAAATAAGCCTATATTCGATAAAATACGCATTGGGGGCGTCCACTTTCCGACCCATTGTCTCGGTAGTTCTTTATGGCTAGGCATTATAGCAGCTACTCTTATGAATAGCTATTGGACAGTACTACAACGTGAGGGTAAAGAATTTCTGGGGTAAGCATTCTTAAAGGCCGAATTTTTCGTCCGTAACACGGAAAAAAAGTCAAATTTGATAAGATATGCACTGGGGTCACCTCACTTGTTCAAATCCATTGCCCCGGCAGTTCTGTATGGCTAGGGATTATACACTCGGCTCTAATAAACAGCTATTGGGTAGTACTACAACGAGGGGGCAAAGAATTTTTGGGGTAAGCATTCATAAAGGACGAAAATTGCGTCCGAAATACGGAAATAAGCCTATATTCGATAAAATACGCATTGGGGGCGTCCACTTTCCGACCCATTGTCTCGGTAGTTCTTTATGGCTAGGCATTATAGCAGCTACTCTTATGAATAGCTATTGGACAGTACTACAACGTGAGGGTAAAGAATTTCTGGGGTAAGCATTCTTAAAGGCCGAATTTTTCGTCCGTAACACGGAAAAAAAGTCAAATTTGATAAGATATGCACTGGGGTCACCTCACTTGTTCAAATCCATTGCCCCGGCAGTTCTGTATGGCTAGGGATTATACACTCGGCTCTAATAAACAGCTATTGGGTAGTACTACAACGAGGGGGCAAAGAATTTTTGGGGTAAGCATTCATAAAGGACGAAAATTGCGTCCGAAATACGGAAATAAGCCTATATTCGATAAAATACGCATTGGGGGCGTCCACTTTCCGACCCATTGTCTCGGTAGTTCTTTATGGCTAGGCATTATAGCAGCTACTCTTATGAATAGCTATTGGACAGTACTACAACGTGAGGGTAAAGAATTTCTGGGGTAAGCATTCTTAAAGGCCGAATTTTTCGTCCGTAACACGGAAAAAAAGTCAAATTTGATAAGATATGCACTGGGGTCACCTCACTTGTTCAAATCCATTGCCCCGGCAGTTCTGTATGGCTAGGGATTATACACTCGGCTCTAATAAACAGCTATTGGGTAGTACTACAACGAGGGGGCAAAGAATTTTTGGGGTAAGCATTCATAAAGGACGAAAATTGCGTCCGAAATACGGAAATAAGCCTATATTCGATAAAATACGCATTGGGGGCGTCCACTTTCCGACCCATTGTCTCGGTAGTTCTTTATGGCTAGGCATTATAGCAGCTACTCTTATGAATAGCTATTGGACAGTACTACAACGTGAGGGTAAAGAATTTCTGGGGTAAGCATTCTTAAAGGCCGAATTTTTCGTCCGTAACACGGAAAAAAAGTCAAATTTGATAAGATATGCACTGGGGTCACCTCACTTGTTCAAATCCATTGCCCCGGCAGTTCTGTATGGCTAGGGATTATACACTCGGCTCTAATAAACAGCTATTGGGTAGTACTACAACGAGGGGGCAAAGAATTTTTGGGGTAAGCATTCATAAAGGACGAAAATTGCGTCCGAAATACGGAAATAAGCCTATATTCGATAAAATACGCATTGGGGGCGTCCACTTTCCGACCCATTGTCTCGGTAGTTCTTTATGGCTAGGCATTATAGCAGCTACTCTTATGAATAGCTATTGGACAGTACTACAACGTGAGGGTAAAGAATTTCTGGGGTAAGCATTCTTAAAGGCCGAATTTTTCGTCCGTAACACGGAAAAAAAGTCAAATTTGATAAGATATGCACTGGGGTCACCTCACTTGTTCAAATCCATTGCCCCGGCAGTTCTGTATGGCTAGGGATTATACACTCGGCTCTAATAAACAGCTATTGGGTAGTACTACAACGAGGGGGCAAAGAATTTTTGGGGTAAGCATTCATAAAGGACGAAAATTGCGTCCGAAATACGGAAATAAGCCTATATTCGATAAAATACGCATTGGGGGCGTCCACTTTCCGACCCATTGTCTCGGTAGTTCTTTATGGCTAGGCATTATAGCAGCTACTCTTATGAATAGCTATTGGACAGTACTACAACGTGAGGGTAAAGAATTTCTGGGGTAAGCATTCTTAAAGGCCGAATTTTTCGTCCGTAACACGGAAAAAAAGTCAAATTTGATAAGATATGCACTGGGGTCACCTCACTTGTTCAAATCCATTGCCCCGGCAGTTCTGTATGGCTAGGGATTATACACTCGGCTCTAATAAACAGCTATTGGGTAGTACTACAACGAGGGGGCAAAGAATTTTTGGGGTAAGCATTCATAAAGGACGAAAATTGCGTCCGAAATACGGAAATAAGCCTATATTCGATAAAATACGCATTGGGGGCGTCCACTTTCCGACCCATTGTCTCGGTAGTTCTTTATGGCTAGGCATTATAGCAGCTACTCTTATGAATAGCTATTGGACAGTACTACAACGTGAGGGTAAAGAATTTCTGGGGTAAGCATTCTTAAAGGCCGAATTTTTCGTCCGTAACACGGAAAAAAAGTCAAATTTGATAAGATATGCACTGGGGTCACCTCACTTGTTCAAATCCATTGCCCCGGCAGTTCTGTATGGCTAGGGATTATACACTCGGCTCTAATAAACAGCTATTGGGTAGTACTACAACGAGGGGGCAAAGAATTTTTGGGGTAAGCATTCATAAAGGACGAAAATTGCGTCCGAAATACGGAAATAAGCCTATATTCGATAAAATACGCATTGGGGGCGTCCACTTTCCGACCCATTGTCTCGGTAGTTCTTTATGGCTAGGCATTATAGCAGCTACTCTTATGAATAGCTATTGGACAGTACTACAACGTGAGGGTAAAGAATTTCTGGGGTAAGCATTCTTAAAGGCCGAATTTTTCGTCCGTAACACGGAAAAAAAGTCAAATTTGATAAGATATGCACTGGGGTCACCTCACTTGTTCAAATCCATTGCCCCGGCAGTTCTGTATGGCTAGGGATTATACACTCGGCTCTAATAAACAGCTATTGGGTAGTACTACAACGAGGGGGCAAAGAATTTTTGGGGTAAGCATTCATAAAGGACGAAAATTGCGTCCGAAATACGGAAATAAGCCTATATTCGATAAAATACGCATTGGGGGCGTCCACTTTCCGACCCATTGTCTCGGTAGTTCTTTATGGCTAGGCATTATAGCAGCTACTCTTATGAATAGCTATTGGACAGTACTACAACGTGAGGGTAAAGAATTTCTGGGGTAAGCATTCTTAAAGGCCGAATTTTTCGTCCGTAACACGGAAAAAAAGTCAAATTTGATAAGATATGCACTGGGGTCACCTCACTTGTTCAAATCCATTGCCCCGGCAGTTCTGTATGGCTAGGGATTATACACTCGGCTCTAATAAACAGCTATTGGGTAGTACTACAACGAGGGGGCAAAGAATTTTTGGGGTAAGCATTCATAAAGGACGAAAATTGCGTCCGAAATACGGAAATAAGCCTATATTCGATAAAATACGCATTGGGGGCGTCCACTTTCCGACCCATTGTCTCGGTAGTTCTTTATGGCTAGGCATTATAGCAGCTACTCTTATGAATAGCTATTGGACAGTACTACAACGTGAGGGTAAAGAATTTCTGGGGTAAGCATTCTTAAAGGCCGAATTTTTCGTCCGTAACACGGAAAAAAAGTCAAATTTGATAAGATATGCACTGGGGTCACCTCACTTGTTCAAATCCATTGCCCCGGCAGTTCTGTATGGCTAGGGATTATACACTCGGCTCTAATAAACAGCTATTGGGTAGTACTACAACGAGGGGGCAAAGAATTTTTGGGGTAAGCATTCATAAAGGACGAAAATTGCGTCCGAAATACGGAAATAAGCCTATATTCGATAAAATACGCATTGGGGGCGTCCACTTTCCGACCCATTGTCTCGGTAGTTCTTTATGGCTAGGCATTATAGCAGCTACTCTTATGAATAGCTATTGGACAGTACTACAACGTGAGGGTAAAGAATTTCTGGGGTAAGCATTCTTAAAGGCCGAATTTTTCGTCCGTAACACGGAAAAAAAGTCAAATTTGATAAGATATGCACTGGGGTCACCTCACTTGTTCAAATCCATTGCCCCGGCAGTTCTGTATGGCTAGGGATTATACACTCGGCTCTAATAAACAGCTATTGGGTAGTACTACAACGAGGGGGCAAAGAATTTTTGGGGTAAGCATTCATAAAGGACGAAAATTGCGTCCGAAATACGGAAATAAGCCTATATTCGATAAAATACGCATTGGGGGCGTCCACTTTCCGACCCATTGTCTCGGTAGTTCTTTATGGCTAGGCATTATAGCAGCTACTCTTATGAATAGCTATTGGACAGTACTACAACGTGAGGGTAAAGAATTTCTGGGGTAAGCATTCTTAAAGGCCGAATTTTTCGTCCGTAACACGGAAAAAAAGTCAAATTTGATAAGATATGCACTGGGGTCACCTCACTTGTTCAAATCCATTGCCCCGGCAGTTCTGTATGGCTAGGGATTATACACTCGGCTCTAATAAACAGCTATTGGGTAGTACTACAACGAGGGGGGCAAAGAATTTTTGGGGTAAGCATTCATAAAGGACGAAAATTGCGTCCGAAATACGGAAATAAGCCTATATTCGATAAAATACGCATTGGGGGCGTCCACTTTCCGACCCATTGTCTCGGAGTTCTTTATGGCTAGGCATTATAGCAGCTACTCTTATGAATAGCTATTGGACAGTACTACAACGTGAGGGTAAAGAATTTCTGGGGTAAGCATTCTTAAAGGCCGAATTTTTCGTCCGTAACACGGAAAAAAGTCAAATTTGATAAGATATGCACTGGGGTCACCTCACTTGTCAAATCATTGCCCCGGCAGTTCTGTATGGCTAGGATTATACACTCGGCTCTAATAAACAGCTATTGGGTAGTACTACAACGAGGGGGCAAAGAATTTTTAGGCGG
>NW_026963417.1:0-59749 GCF_036588685.1 Mytilus trossulus
CAATATAATAGGGAAAAAACTGGAGTTGTCGTTCGTTAACGTTGATAGGATAGATAGCACACAAACTACATTCAGTTGTAAGTGGAGGGTAAAAAAATGGGGGGGGGGGGGCAAAAGGGGGTCTCGGGGGATTTTTTTTTTTTTTTTTTTGTAATTAACGGAACAGAATGGTTAAAAAGGCTTTTTACAATATAAATCAATTGCTTTCAAAAAGCAATTGTAAACGGTCTTTCCCCCTTGAAACATAGATTGATTGGGGGGGGGGGGGGGTATTGTTTGTTTTGTTTGTTTTGTTTGTTTGTTTTGGTTTGTTTGTTTGTTTTGTTTGTTTGTTTGTTTGTTTGTTTGTTTGTTTCTGTAAGGGGTCTAGTATTGTGTTACCGGAGAAGTTTCATGTTTAGTTTGGAAAGTTTTTATTTTATTTTAGGTCCAGCGCGCGCGCCAGATTGAGGAGACACCACGTGACGCGTGTTTATATTAAGAAAAACTTAGTCTTTTTATTTCTCTTTAGGTCGGGACGTTGGACAGACAACATCTATAGAGATGGAATGTACACAATGTAATTTCTTTGGTCATTATAGGAAATTGACATTTTTGATCACAGTTCACCAGCAGTGCATGATTTGGATTTTATTCATCCGGTGTAACTTTAAAACACGTTTAAGGATTATTTTTCTTAAAAATGTACATTTTTCAGCACCAGTTTGTAACAGATAAGTTTTTCAATCCAGGAGCGGACATTTTTATTGTAGGATTTCATTGAGAATTACGGACCTAGCAAGCGATTTTTACGGCATTGCCATTCTTTTTCTCTAGGAAAAGTCTTGAGAGATATCGGCACCACGTTGTTTTATGAACCTTTAGTACATGTATGCCCTGCTGACTGTAAATTTTGGGATCGATTGGACTTGTAGTTTTCAGAGTTTAAGTGATAACAAGGAGGTGGATTTTTTTTTTCAGAAGAGATGTAAGAACAATATAATAGGGAAAAAACTGGAGTTGTCGTTCGTTTAACGTTGATAGGGATAGATAGCACACAAACTACATTCAGTTGTAAGTGGAGGGTAAAAAAAATGGGGGGGGGGGGGCAAAAGGGGGTCTCGGGGGATTTTTTTTTTTTTTTTTTTGTATTAACGGAACAGAATGGTTAAAAAGGCCTTTTTACAATATAAATCAATTGCTTTCAAAAAGCAATTGTAAACGGTCTTTCCCCCTTTGAAACATAGATTGATTGGGGGGGGGGGTATTGTTTGTTTTGTTTGTTTGTTTGTTTGTTTTGGTTTGTTTGTTTGTTTGTTTGTTTGTTTGTTTGTTTGTTTGTTTGTTTCTGTAAGGGGTCTAGTATTGTGTTACCGGAGAAGTTTCATGTTTAGTTTGGAAAGTTTTTATTTTATTTTAGGTCCAGCGCGCGCGCCAGATTGAGGAGACACCACGTGACGCGTGTTTATATTAAGAAAAACTTAGTCTTTTTATTTCTCTTTAGGTCGGGACGTTGGACAGACAACATCTATAGAGATGGAATGTACACAATGTAATTTCTTTGGTCATTATAGGAAATTGACATTTTGATCACAGTTCACCAGCAGTGCATGATTTGGATTTTATTCATCCGGTGTAACTTTAAAACACGTTTAAGGATTATTTTCTTAAAATGTACATTTTTCAGCACCAGTTTGTAACAGATAAGTTTTTCAATCCAGGAGCGGACATTTTTATTGTAGGATTTCATTGAGAATTACGGACCTAGCAAGCGATTTTTACGGCATTGCCATTCTTTTTCTCTAGGAAAAGTCTTGAGAGATATCGGCACCACGTTGTTTTATGAACCTTTAGTACATGTATGCCCTGCTGACTGTAAATTTTGGGATCGATTGGACTTGTAGTTTCAGAGTTTAAGTGATAACAAGGAGGTGGATTTTTTTTTCAGAAGAGATGTAAGAACAATATAATAGGGAAAAAACTGGAGTTGTCGTTCGTTTAACGTTGATAGGATAGATAGCACACAAACTACATTCAGTTGTAAGTGGAGGGTAAAAAAAATGGGGGGGGGGGGGCAAAAGGGGGTCTCGGGGGATTTTTTTTTTTTTTTTTTTGTATTAACGGAACAGAATGGTTAAAAAGGCCTTTTTACAATATAAATCAATTGCTTTCAAAAAGCAATTGTAAACGGTCTTTCCCCCTTTGAAACATAGATTGATTGGGGGGGGGGGGGGTATTGTTTGTTTTGTTTGTTTGTTTGTTTGTTTTGGTTTGTTTGTTTGTTTGTTTGTTTGTTTGTTTGTTTGTTTGTTTGTTTCTGTAAGGGGTCTAGTATTGTGTTACCGGAGAAGTTTCATGTTTAGTTTGGAAAGTTTTTATTTTATTTTAGGTCCAGCGCGCGCGCCAGATTGAGGAGACACCACGTGACGCGTGTTTATATTAAGAAAAACTTAGTCTTTTTATTTCTCTTTAGGTCGGGACGTTGGACAGACAACATCTATAGAGATGGAATGTACACAATGTAATTTCTTTGGTCATTATAGGAAATTGACATTTTGATCACAGTTCACCAGCAGTGCATGATTTGGATTTTATTCATCCGGTGTAACTTTAAAACACGTTTAAGGATTATTTTCTTAAAATGTACATTTTTCAGCACCAGTTTGTAACAGATAAGTTTTTCAATCCAGGAGCGGACATTTTTATTGTAGGATTTCATTGAGAATTACGGACCTAGCAAGCGATTTTTACGGCATTGCCATTCTTTTTCTCTAGGAAAAGTCTTGAGAGATATCGGCACCACGTTGTTTTATGAACCTTTAGTACATGTATGCCCTGCTGACTGTAAATTTTGGGATCGATTGGACTTGTAGTTTCAGAGTTTAAGTGATAACAAGGAGGTGGATTTTTTTTTCAGAAGAGATGTAAGAACAATATAATAGGGAAAAAACTGGAGTTGTCGTTCGTTTAACGTTGATAGGATAGATAGCACACAAACTACATTCAGTTGTAAGTGGAGGGTAAAAAAAATGGGGGGGGGGGGCAAAAGGGGGTCTCGGGGGATTTTTTTTTTTTTTTTTTTGTATTAACGGAACAGAATGGTTAAAAAGGCCTTTTTACAATATAAATCAATTGCTTTCAAAAAGCAATTGTAAACGGTCTTTCCCCCTTTGAAACATAGATTGATTGGGGGGGGGGGGGGGGGGTATTGTTTGTTTTGTTTGTTTGTTTGTTTGTTTTGGTTTGTTTGTTTGTTTGTTTGTTTGTTTGTTTGTTTGTTTGTTTGTTTCTGTAAGGGGTCTAGTATTGTGTTACCGGAGAAGTTTCATGTTTAGTTTGGAAAGTTTTTATTTTATTTTAGGTCCAGCGCGCGCGCCAGATTGAGGAGACACCACGTGACGCGTGTTTATATTAAGAAAAACTTAGTCTTTTTATTTCTCTTTAGGTCGGGACGTTGGACAGACAACATCTATAGAGATGGAATGTACACAATGTAATTTCTTTGGTCATTATAGGAAATTGACATTTTGATCACAGTTCACCAGCAGTGCATGATTTGGATTTTATTCATCCGGTGTAACTTTAAAACACGTTTAAGGATTATTTTCTTAAAATGTACATTTTTCAGCACCAGTTTGTAACAGATAAGTTTTTCAATCCAGGAGCGGACATTTTTATTGTAGGATTTCATTGAGAATTACGGACCTAGCAAGCGATTTTTACGGCATTGCCATTCTTTTTCTCTAGGAAAAGTCTTGAGAGATATCGGCACCACGTTGTTTTATGAACCTTTAGTACATGTATGCCCTGCTGACTGTAAATTTTGGGATCGATTGGACTTGTAGTTTCAGAGTTTAAGTGATAACAAGGAGGTGGATTTTTTTTTCAGAAGAGATGTAAGAACAATATAATAGGGAAAAAACTGGAGTTGTCGTTCGTTTAACGTTGATAGGATAGATAGCACACAAACTACATTCAGTTGTAAGTGGAGGGTAAAAAAAATGGGGGGGGGGGGGCAAAAGGGGGTCTCGGGGGATTTTTTTTTTTTTTTTTTTGTATTAACGGAACAGAATGGTTAAAAAGGCCTTTTTACAATATAAATCAATTGCTTTCAAAAAGCAATTGTAAACGGTCTTTCCCCCTTTGAAACATAGATTGATTGGGGGGGGGGGGGGGGGTATTGTTTGTTTTGTTTGTTTGTTTGTTTGTTTTGGTTTGTTTGTTTGTTTGTTTGTTTGTTTGTTTGTTTGTTTGTTTGTTTCTGTAAGGGGTCTAGTATTGTGTTACCGGAGAAGTTTCATGTTTAGTTTGGAAAGTTTTTATTTTATTTTAGGTCCAGCGCGCGCGCCAGATTGAGGAGACACCACGTGACGCGTGTTTATATTAAGAAAAACTTAGTCTTTTTATTTCTCTTTAGGTCGGGACGTTGGACAGACAACATCTATAGAGATGGAATGTACACAATGTAATTTCTTTGGTCATTATAGGAAATTGACATTTTGATCACAGTTCACCAGCAGTGCATGATTTGGATTTTATTCATCCGGTGTAACTTTAAAACACGTTTAAGGATTATTTTCTTAAAATGTACATTTTTCAGCACCAGTTTGTAACAGATAAGTTTTTCAATCCAGGAGCGGACATTTTTATTGTAGGATTTCATTGAGAATTACGGACCTAGCAAGCGATTTTTACGGCATTGCCATTCTTTTTCTCTAGGAAAAGTCTTGAGAGATATCGGCACCACGTTGTTTTATGAACCTTTAGTACATGTATGCCCTGCTGACTGTAAATTTTGGGATCGATTGGACTTGTAGTTTCAGAGTTTAAGTGATAACAAGGAGGTGGATTTTTTTTTCAGAAGAGATGTAAGAACAATATAATAGGGAAAAAACTGGAGTTGTCGTTCGTTTAACGTTGATAGGATAGATAGCACACAAACTACATTCAGTTGTAAGTGGAGGGTAAAAAAAATGGGGGGGGGGGGGCAAAAGGGGGTCTCGGGGGATTTTTTTTTTTTTTTTTTTGTATTAACGGAACAGAATGGTTAAAAAGGCCTTTTTACAATATAAATCAATTGCTTTCAAAAAGCAATTGTAAACGGTCTTTCCCCCTTTGAAACATAGATTGATTGGGGGGGGGGGGGGGGGTATTGTTTGTTTTGTTTGTTTGTTTGTTTGTTTTGGTTTGTTTGTTTGTTTGTTTGTTTGTTTGTTTGTTTGTTTGTTTGTTTCTGTAAGGGGTCTAGTATTGTGTTACCGGAGAAGTTTCATGTTTAGTTTGGAAAGTTTTTATTTTATTTTAGGTCCAGCGCGCGCGCCAGATTGAGGAGACACCACGTGACGCGTGTTTATATTAAGAAAAACTTAGTCTTTTTATTTCTCTTTAGGTCGGGACGTTGGACAGACAACATCTATAGAGATGGAATGTACACAATGTAATTTCTTTGGTCATTATAGGAAATTGACATTTTGATCACAGTTCACCAGCAGTGCATGATTTGGATTTTATTCATCCGGTGTAACTTTAAAACACGTTTAAGGATTATTTTCTTAAAATGTACATTTTTCAGCACCAGTTTGTAACAGATAAGTTTTTCAATCCAGGAGCGGACATTTTTATTGTAGGATTTCATTGAGAATTACGGACCTAGCAAGCGATTTTTACGGCATTGCCATTCTTTTTCTCTAGGAAAAGTCTTGAGAGATATCGGCACCACGTTGTTTTATGAACCTTTAGTACATGTATGCCCTGCTGACTGTAAATTTTGGGATCGATTGGACTTGTAGTTTCAGAGTTTAAGTGATAACAAGGAGGTGGATTTTTTTTTCAGAAGAGATGTAAGAACAATATAATAGGGAAAAAACTGGAGTTGTCGTTCGTTTAACGTTGATAGGATAGATAGCACACAAACTACATTCAGTTGTAAGTGGAGGGTAAAAAAAATGGGGGGGGGGGGCAAAAGGGGGTCTCGGGGGATTTTTTTTTTTTTTTTTTTTGTATTAACGGAACAGAATGGTTAAAAAGGCCTTTTTACAATATAAATCAATTGCTTTCAAAAAGCAATTGTAAACGGTCTTTCCCCCTTTGAAACATAGATTGATTGGGGGGGGGGGGGGTATTGTTTGTTTTGTTTGTTTGTTTGTTTGTTTTGGTTTGTTTGTTTGTTTGTTTGTTTGTTTGTTTGTTTGTTTGTTTGTTTCTGTAAGGGGTCTAGTATTGTGTTACCGGAGAAGTTTCATGTTTAGTTTGGAAAGTTTTTATTTTATTTTAGGTCCAGCGCGCGCGCCAGATTGAGGAGACACCACGTGACGCGTGTTTATATTAAGAAAAACTTAGTCTTTTTATTTCTCTTTAGGTCGGGACGTTGGACAGACAACATCTATAGAGATGGAATGTACACAATGTAATTTCTTTGGTCATTATAGGAAATTGACATTTTGATCACAGTTCACCAGCAGTGCATGATTTGGATTTTATTCATCCGGTGTAACTTTAAAACACGTTTAAGGATTATTTTCTTAAAATGTACATTTTTCAGCACCAGTTTGTAACAGATAAGTTTTTCAATCCAGGAGCGGACATTTTTATTGTAGGATTTCATTGAGAATTACGGACCTAGCAAGCGATTTTTACGGCATTGCCATTCTTTTTCTCTAGGAAAAGTCTTGAGAGATATCGGCACCACGTTGTTTTATGAACCTTTAGTACATGTATGCCCTGCTGACTGTAAATTTTGGGATCGATTGGACTTGTAGTTTCAGAGTTTAAGTGATAACAAGGAGGTGGATTTTTTTTTCAGAAGAGATGTAAGAACAATATAATAGGGAAAAAACTGGAGTTGTCGTTCGTTTAACGTTGATAGGATAGATAGCACACAAACTACATTCAGTTGTAAGTGGAGGGTAAAAAAAATGGGGGGGGGGGGGCAAAAGGGGGTCTCGGGGGATTTTTTTTTTTTTTTTTTTTGTATTAACGGAACAGAATGGTTAAAAAGGCCTTTTTACAATATAAATCAATTGCTTTCAAAAAGCAATTGTAAACGGTCTTTCCCCCTTTGAAACATAGATTGATTGGGGGGGGGGGGTATTGTTTGTTTTGTTTGTTTGTTTGTTTGTTTTGGTTTGTTTGTTTGTTTGTTTGTTTGTTTGTTTGTTTGTTTGTTTGTTTCTGTAAGGGGTCTAGTATTGTGTTACCGGAGAAGTTTCATGTTTAGTTTGGAAAGTTTTTATTTTATTTTAGGTCCAGCGCGCGCGCCAGATTGAGGAGACACCACGTGACGCGTGTTTATATTAAGAAAAACTTAGTCTTTTTATTTCTCTTTAGGTCGGGACGTTGGACAGACAACATCTATAGAGATGGAATGTACACAATGTAATTTCTTTGGTCATTATAGGAAATTGACATTTTGATCACAGTTCACCAGCAGTGCATGATTTGGATTTTATTCATCCGGTGTAACTTTAAAACACGTTTAAGGATTATTTTCTTAAAATGTACATTTTTCAGCACCAGTTTGTAACAGATAAGTTTTTCAATCCAGGAGCGGACATTTTTATTGTAGGATTTCATTGAGAATTACGGACCTAGCAAGCGATTTTTACGGCATTGCCATTCTTTTTCTCTAGGAAAAGTCTTGAGAGATATCGGCACCACGTTGTTTTATGAACCTTTAGTACATGTATGCCCTGCTGACTGTAAATTTTGGGATCGATTGGACTTGTAGTTTCAGAGTTTAAGTGATAACAAGGAGGTGGATTTTTTTTTCAGAAGAGATGTAAGAACAATATTAAACTGTCAATTGTTCTTGAACAATTGAGAGGTCTTTCCTTTTATAATGTAAAATACATGTTTCAATAGACGTAAAATGTATTGAAAAGCTTTAAAACACACTGAAAACCCTTTAAATAAGGTCAAAAACACATAATTAGCTATTTGGGACATGACCTTGACCTTTGACCTTTTGACCTTTGTCAAGGTCATTAGTCCCAAATGTCATTGCTGAAGACCCCATGGGTCTAAGACCTTTGGTTATATAGTAAAAGCTGATTTTGTCTTTCCAGAAACCTAAAACAGGGGTTATGCCCCTTAAAAAAAGGTCAAATCACTTCGGTCAAAATGTAACAAAGTTGTGCTGAAATGACCCAAACATTTTCCACTATTTAAAACTTCTGTAAGTATAATAGTTTCTGAGATTATTCCATAACAAGGTGTTAGGTCAAAGGTCAAGGTCGACATACTAATTTGACCTTGAGGTATTTTTCCAAGATACATGAATTGATGATGAATGGTGAAGATCCTAGGTGTCTACGACTTACGGTTTCTGATTTTTGATGGTCAACCGACACCGTTTAATTTTCATAGGGGCATAACCCTACCAATGAGTCGTTGAATCTTTTCGATCCAAATGTAACGAAGAACCGGGGTCTGGTCCTGAACAAATTTCACCCTTTGTTTTTTTTCTACCTATTACGGTTACGGTGTTGGAACGATAACAAGGTTTTTGGGTTTCGGAGGGATTACTCCGAACCGACAAAATATTTCGACTAATAGGGTGAGATCCAGATAGGTATTCATGACACCGATACAAAGTGTGAACATGAAAGCGACACGCCTTACGGTTACGGAGGCTAACTTCGTCAAAGTTTGGCGGAACAAAAAGAATAATAATTAAACTGTCAATTGTTCTTGAACAATTGAGAGGTCTTTCCTTTTGTAATGTAAAATACATGTTCAAATAGACGTATAATGTATTGAAAAGCTTTAAAACACACTGAAAAACCTTTAAATAAGGTTAAAAACACCAAATTCGCTATATGGGACATGACCTTGACCTTTGACCTTTTGACCTTTGTCAAGGTCATTAGTCCCCAATGTCATTGCCGAAGACCCCATGGGTCTAGGACCTTCGGTTATGTAGTAAAAGATGATTTTGTCTTTCCAGAAACCTAAAACAGGTGTTATGCCCCTTAAAAAAAGGTCAAATCTCTTCGGTCGAAATGTAACAAAGTTGTGCCGTAATGACCCAAACATTTTCCACTATTTAAAACTTCTGTAAGTATAATGGTTTTTGAGATTATCCCATAACAAGGTGTTAGGTCAAAGGTCAAGGTCAACATACAAATTTGACCTTGAGGTATATTTCAAAGATACATAAATTGATGATGATTGGTGAAGATCCTAGGTGTCTACGACTTACGGTTTCTGAGTTTTGGGGGTCAACCGACACCGGTTAATTTTCATAGGGGCATAACCCTACCAATGAGTCGTTGAATCTTTTTGATCCAAATGTAACGAAGAACTAGGGTCTGGTCCTGAACAAATTTCACCCTTTGTTTTTTTTCTACCTATTACGGTTACGGTGTTGGAACGATAACAAGGTTTTTGGGTTTCGGAGGGATTACTCCGAACCGACAAAATATTTCGACTCACAGGGTGAGTTCCGGATAGGTATTCATGACACCGATACAAAGTGTGAACATGAAAGCGACACGTCTGACGGTTACGGAGGGAAATTTTGTCAAAGTTTGGCGGAACAAGAAGAATAATAATAATAATTAAACTGTCAATTGTTCTTGAACAATTGAGAGGTCTTTCCTTTTGTAATGTAAAATACATGTTCCAACAGACGTAGATTGTATTGAAAAGGTCAAGGTCAACCTTAAAAAGCTTGAAAACACACTAAAAATCCTTTAAATAAGGTCAAAAACACATAATTCGCAATATGGGACATGACCTTGACCTTTGACCTTTTGACCTTTGTCAAGGTCATTAGTCCCCAATGTCATTGCTGAAGACCCCATGGGTCTAGGACCTTTGGTTATATAGTAAAAGCTAATTTTGTCTTTTCAGAAACCTAAAACAGGCTTTATGCCCCTTAAAAAAAGGTCAAATCTCTTCGGTCAAAATGTAACAAAGTTGCGCCGTAATGACCCAAACATTTTCCACTATTTGAATTCTCTGTAAGTATTAAGATTGCTGAGATTATACCATAACAAGGTGTTAGGTCAAAGGTCAAGGTCAACATACACATTTGACCTTGAGATATTTTTCGAAGATACATGAATTGATGATGAATGGTGAAGATCCTAGGTCTCTACGACTTACGGTTTCTAAGTTTTGGTGGTCCACCGACACCGGTTAATTTTCATAGGGGCATAACCCTACCAATGAGTCGTTGAATCTTTTCGATCCAAATGTAACGAAGAACCGGTGTCTGGTCCAGAACAAATTTCACCCTTTGTTTTTTTTCTACCTATTACGGTTACGGTGTTGGAACGATAACAAGGTTTTTGGGTTTCGGAGGGATTACTCCGAACCGACAAAATATTTCGACTCACAGGGTGAGTTCCAGATAGGTATTCATTACACCGATACAAAGTGTGAACATGAAAGCGACACGTCTTACGGTTACGGAGGCTAACTTCGTCAAAGTTTGGCGGAAGAATAATAATAATAATAATAATAATAATAATAAACAGAAGAAATACAGTAAGGTCTTTCCCTTTTGTAAAAGGAAAGACCTTAATAATAATAATAATAATAATAATAATAATAATCAGAAGAAATACAGTAAGGTCTTTCCCTTTAGTAAAAGGAAAGACCTTAATAATAGGGAAAAAACTGGAGTTGTCGTTCGTTTAACGTTGATAGGATAGATAGCACACAAACTACATTCAGTTGTAAGTGGAGGGTAAAAAAAATGGGGGGGGGGGGGGCAAAAGGGGGTCTCGGGGGATTTTTTTTTTTTTTTTTTTGTATTAACGGAACAGAATGGTTAAAAAGGCCTTTTTACAATATAAATCAATTGCTTTCAAAAAGCAATTGTAAACGGTCTTTCCCCCTTTGAAACATAGATTGATTGGGGGGGGGGGGGGGTATTGTTTGTTTTGTTTGTTTGTTTGTTTGTTTTGGTTTGTTTGTTTGTTTGTTTGTTTGTTTGTTTGTTTGTTTGTTTGTTTCTGTAAGGGGTCTAGTATTGTGTTACCGGAGAAGTTTCATGTTTAGTTTGGAAAGTTTTTATTTTATTTTAGGTCCAGCGCGCGCGCCAGATTGAGGAGACACCACGTGACGCGTGTTTATATTAAGAAAAACTTAGTCTTTTTATTTCTCTTTAGGTCGGGACGTTGGACAGACAACATCTATAGAGATGGAATGTACACAATGTAATTTCTTTGGTCATTATAGGAAATTGACATTTTGATCACAGTTCACCAGCAGTGCATGATTTGGATTTTATTCATCCGGTGTAACTTTAAAACACGTTTAAGGATTATTTTCTTAAAATGTACATTTTTCAGCACCAGTTTGTAACAGATAAGTTTTTCAATCCAGGAGCGGACATTTTTATTGTAGGATTTCATTGAGAATTACGGACCTAGCAAGCGATTTTTACGGCATTGCCATTCTTTTTCTCTAGGAAAAGTCTTGAGAGATATCGGCACCACGTTGTTTTATGAACCTTTAGTACATGTATGCCCTGCTGACTGTAAATTTTGGGATCGATTGGACTTGTAGTTTCAGAGTTTAAGTGATAACAAGGAGGTGGATTTTTTTTTCAGAAGAGATGTAAGAACAATATTAAACTGTCAATTGTTCTTGAACAATTGAGAGGTCTTTCCTTTTGAAATGTAAAATACATGTTCCAACAGACGTAGAATGTAATGAAAAGGTCAAGGTCAACCTTAAAAAGCTCGAAAACACACTTAAAATCCTTTATATAAGGTTAAAAACAATAAATTCTCTATTTGGGACATGACCTTGACCTTTGACCTTTTGACCTTTGTCAAGGTCATTAGTCCCCAATGCCATTACTGAAGACCCCAAGAGTCTTTGACCTTTGGTTATATAGTAAAAGCTGATTTTGTCTTTTCAGAAACCTTAAACAGGGGTTATGCCCCTTATAGAAAGGTCAAATCTCTTTGGTCAAAATGTAACAAAGTTGCGCTGTAATGACCCAAACATTTTCCACTATTTAAAACTTCTCTAAGTATAATGGTTTTTGAGATTATCCCATAACAAGGTGTTAGGTCAAAGGTCAAGGTCAACATACAAATTTGACCTTGAGGTATTTTTCAAAGATACATTAATCGATGATGATTGGTAGAGATCCTAGGTGTTTACGACTTACGGTTTCTGAGTTTTGGTGGCCAACCGACACTAGTTAAATTTCAAAGGGGCATAACCCTACCAAAGAGTCGTTGAATCTTTTCGATCCAAATATAACGAAGAACCGGGGTCTGGTCCTGAACAAATTTCATCCTTTGTTTTTTTTCTACCTATTACGGTTACGGTGTTGGAACGATAACAAGGTTTTTGTGTTTCGGAGGGATTACTCCGAACCGACAAAATATTTCGACTTACAGGGTGAGTTCAGGATAGGTATTCATGACACCGATACAAAGTGTGAATATGAAAGCGACACGTCTTACGGTTAACGCGGATAAATTTGTCAAAGTTTGGCGGAAGAATAATAATAAACAGAAGAAATACAGTAAGGTCTTTCCCTTTTGTAAAAGGAAAGACCTTAATAATAGGGAAAAAACTGGAGTTGTCGTTCGTTTAACGTTGATAGGATAGATAGCACACAAACTACATTCAGTTGTAAGTGGAGGGTAAAAAAAATGGGGGGGGGGGCAAAAGGGGGTCTCGGGGGATTTTTTTTTTTTTTTTTTTGTATTAACGGAACAGAATGGTTAAAAAGGCCTTTTTACAATATAAATCAATTGCTTTCAAAAAGCAATTGTAAACGGTCTTTCCCCCTTTGAAACATAGATTGATTGGGGGGGGGGGGGGTATTGTTTGTTTTGTTTGTTTGTTTGTTTGTTTGTTTGTTTGTTTGTTTGTTTGTTTGTTTGTTTCTGTAAGGGGTCTAGTATTGTGTTACCGGAGAAGTTTCATGTTTAGTTTGGAAAGTTTTTATTTTATTTTAGGTCCAGCGCGCGCGCCAGATTGAGGAGACACCACGTGACGCGTGTTTATATTAAGAAAAACTTAGTCTTTTTATTTCTCTTTAGGTCGGGACGTTGGACAGACAACATCTATAGAGATGGAATGTACACAATGTAATTTCTTTGGTCATTATAGGAAATTGACATTTTGATCACAGTTCACCAGCAGTGCATGATTTGGATTTTATTCATCCGGTGTAACTTTAAAACACGTTTAAGGATTATTTTCTTAAAATGTACATTTTTCAGCACCAGTTTGTAACAGATAAGTTTTTCAATCCAGGAGCGGACATTTTTATTGTAGGATTTCATTGAGAATTACGGACCTAGCAAGCGATTTTTACGGCATTGCCATTCTTTTTCTCTAGGAAAAGTCTTGAGAGATATCGGCACCACGTTGTTTTATGAACCTTTAGTACATGTATGCCCTGCTGACTGTAAATTTTGGGATCGATTGGACTTGTAGTTTCAGAGTTTAAGTGATAACAAGGAGGTGGATTTTTTTTTCAGAAGAGATGTAAGAACAATATTAAACTGTCAATTGTTCTTGAACAATTGAGAGGTCTTTCCTTTTGAAATGTAAAATACATGTTCCAACAGACGTAGAATGTAATGAAAAGGTCAAGGTCAACCTTAAAAAGCTCGAAAACACACTTAAAATCCTTTATATAAGGTTAAAAACAATAAATTCTCTATTTGGGACATGACCTTGACCTTTGACCTTTTGACCTTTGTCAAGGTCATTAGTCCCCAATGCCATTACTGAAGACCCCAAGAGTCTTTGACCTTTGGTTATATAGTAAAAGCTGATTTTGTCTTTTCAGAAACCTTAAACAGGGGTTATGCCCCTTATAGAAAGGTCAAATCTCTTTGGTCAAAATGTAACAAAGTTGCGCTGTAATGACCCAAACATTTTCCACTATTTAAAACTTCTCTAAGTATAATGGTTTTTGAGATTATCCCATAACAAGGTGTTAGGTCAAAGGTCAAGGTCAACATACAAATTTGACCTTGAGGTATTTTTCAAAGATACATTAATCGATGATGATTGGTAGAGATCCTAGGTGTTTACGACTTACGGTTTCTGAGTTTTGGTGGCCAACCGACACTAGTTAAATTTCAAAGGGGCATAACCCTACCAAAGAGTCGTTGAATCTTTTCGATCCAAATATAACGAAGAACCGGGGTCTGGTCCTGAACAAATTTCATCCTTTGTTTTTTTTCTACCTATTACGGTTACGGTGTTGGAACGATAACAAGGTTTTTGTGTTTCGGAGGGATTACTCCGAACCGACAAAATATTTCGACTTACAGGGTGAGTTCAGGATAGGTATTCATGACACCGATACAAAGTGTGAATATGAAAGCGACACGTCTTACGGTTAACGCGGATAAATTTGTCAAAGTTTGGCGGAAGAATAATAATAAACAGAAGAAATACAGTAAGGTCTTTCCCTTTTGTAAAAGGAAAGACCTTAATAATAGGGAAAAAACTGGAGTTGTCGTTCGTTTAACGTTGATAGGATAGATAGCACACAAACTACATTCAGTTGTAAGTGGAGGGTAAAAAAAATGGGGGGGGGGGCAAAAGGGGGTCTCGGGGGATTTTTTTTTTTTTTTTTTGTATTAACGGAACAGAATGGTTAAAAAGGCCTTTTTACAATATAAATCAATTGCTTTCAAAAAGCAATTGTAAACGGTCTTTCCCCCTTTGAAACATAGATTGATTGGGGGGGGGGGGGGGGGGGGTATTGTTTGTTTTGTTTGTTTGTTTGTTTGTTTGTTTGTTTGTTTGTTTGTTTGTTTGTTTGTTTCTGTAAGGGGTCTAGTATTGTGTTACCGGAGAAGTTTCATGTTTAGTTTGGAAAGTTTTTATTTTATTTTAGGTCCAGCGCGCGCGCCAGATTGAGGAGACACCACGTGACGCGTGTTTATATTAAGAAAAACTTAGTCTTTTTATTTCTCTTTAGGTCGGGACGTTGGACAGACAACATCTATAGAGATGGAATGTACACAATGTAATTTCTTTGGTCATTATAGGAAATTGACATTTTGATCACAGTTCACCAGCAGTGCATGATTTGGATTTTATTCATCCGGTGTAACTTTAAAACACGTTTAAGGATTATTTTCTTAAAATGTACATTTTTCAGCACCAGTTTGTAACAGATAAGTTTTTCAATCCAGGAGCGGACATTTTTATTGTAGGATTTCATTGAGAATTACGGACCTAGCAAGCGATTTTTACGGCATTGCCATTCTTTTTCTCTAGGAAAAGTCTTGAGAGATATCGGCACCACGTTGTTTTATGAACCTTTAGTACATGTATGCCCTGCTGACTGTAAATTTTGGGATCGATTGGACTTGTAGTTTCAGAGTTTAAGTGATAACAAGGAGGTGGATTTTTTTTTCAGAAGAGATGTAAGAACAATATAATAGGGAAAAAACTGGAGTTGTCGTTCGTTTAACGTTGATAGGATAGATAGCACACAAACTACATTCAGTTGTAAGTGGAGGGTAAAAAAAATGGGGGGGGGGGGGGGCAAAAGGGGGTCTCGGGGGATTTTTTTTTTTTTTTTTTTGTATTAACGGAACAGAATGGTTAAAAAGGCCTTTTTACAATATAAATCAATTGCTTTCAAAAAGCAATTGTAAACGGTCTTTCCCCCTTTGAAACATAGATTGATTGGGGGGGGGGGGGGGGGGGGTATTGTTTGTTTTGTTTGTTTGTTTGTTTGTTTTGGTTTGTTTGTTTGTTTGTTTGTTTGTTTGTTTGTTTGTTTGTTTGTTTCTGTAAGGGGTCTAGTATTGTGTTACCGGAGAAGTTTCATGTTTAGTTTGGAAAGTTTTTATTTTATTTTAGGTCCAGCGCGCGCGCCAGATTGAGGAGACACCACGTGACGCGTGTTTATATTAAGAAAAACTTAGTCTTTTTATTTCTCTTTAGGTCGGGACGTTGGACAGACAACATCTATAGAGATGGAATGTACACAATGTAATTTCTTTGGTCATTATAGGAAATTGACATTTTGATCACAGTTCACCAGCAGTGCATGATTTGGATTTTATTCATCCGGTGTAACTTTAAAACACGTTTAAGGATTATTTTCTTAAAATGTACATTTTTCAGCACCAGTTTGTAACAGATAAGTTTTTCAATCCAGGAGCGGACATTTTTATTGTAGGATTTCATTGAGAATTACGGACCTAGCAAGCGATTTTTACGGCATTGCCATTCTTTTTCTCTAGGAAAAGTCTTGAGAGATATCGGCACCACGTTGTTTTATGAACCTTTAGTACATGTATGCCCTGCTGACTGTAAATTTTGGGATCGATTGGACTTGTAGTTTCAGAGTTTAAGTGATAACAAGGAGGTGGATTTTTTTTTCAGAAGAGATGTAAGAACAATATAATAGGGAAAAAACTGGAGTTGTCGTTCGTTTAACGTTGATAGGATAGATAGCACACAAACTACATTCAGTTGTAAGTGGAGGGTAAAAAAAATGGGGGGGGGGGGCAAAAGGGGGTCTCGGGGGATTTTTTTTTTTTTTTTTTTGTATTAACGGAACAGAATGGTTAAAAAGGCCTTTTTACAATATAAATCAATTGCTTTCAAAAAGCAATTGTAAACGGTCTTTCCCCCTTTGAAACATAGATTGATTGGGGGGGGGGGGGGGGGGGTATTGTTTGTTTTGTTTGTTTGTTTGTTTGTTTTGGTTTGTTTGTTTGTTTGTTTGTTTGTTTGTTTGTTTGTTTGTTTGTTTCTGTAAGGGGTCTAGTATTGTGTTACCGGAGAAGTTTCATGTTTAGTTTGGAAAGTTTTTATTTTATTTTAGGTCCAGCGCGCGCGCCAGATTGAGGAGACACCACGTGACGCGTGTTTATATTAAGAAAAACTTAGTCTTTTTATTTCTCTTTAGGTCGGGACGTTGGACAGACAACATCTATAGAGATGGAATGTACACAATGTAATTTCTTTGGTCATTATAGGAAATTGACATTTTGATCACAGTTCACCAGCAGTGCATGATTTGGATTTTATTCATCCGGTGTAACTTTAAAACACGTTTAAGGATTATTTTCTTAAAATGTACATTTTTCAGCACCAGTTTGTAACAGATAAGTTTTTCAATCCAGGAGCGGACATTTTTATTGTAGGATTTCATTGAGAATTACGGACCTAGCAAGCGATTTTTACGGCATTGCCATTCTTTTTCTCTAGGAAAAGTCTTGAGAGATATCGGCACCACGTTGTTTTATGAACCTTTAGTACATGTATGCCCTGCTGACTGTAAATTTTGGGATCGATTGGACTTGTAGTTTCAGAGTTTAAGTGATAACAAGGAGGTGGATTTTTTTTTCAGAAGAGATGTAAGAACAATATAATAGGGAAAAAACTGGAGTTGTCGTTCGTTAACGTTGATAGGATAGATAGCACACAAACTACATTCAGTTGTAAGTGGAGGGTAAAAAAAATGGGGGGGGGGGGGGAAAAGGGGGTCTCGGGTCGGGGGATTTTTTTTTTTTTTTTTTTTGTATTAACGGAACAGAATGGTTAAAAAGGCCTTTTTACAATATAAATCAATTGCTTTCAAAAAGCAATTGTAAACGGTCTTTCCCCCTTTGAAACATAGATTGATTGGGGGGGGGGGTATTGTTTGTTTTGTTTGTTTGTTTGTTTGTTTTGGTTTGTTTGTTTGTTTGTTTGTTTGTTTGTTTGTTTGTTTGTTTGTTTCTGTAAGGGGTCTAGTATTGTGTTACCGGAGAAGTTTCATGTTTAGTTTGGAAAGTTTTTATTTTATTTTAGGTCCAGCGCGCGCGCCAGATTGAGGAGACACCACGTGACGCGTGTTTATATTAAGAAAAACTTAGTCTTTTTATTTCTCTTTAGGTCGGGACGTTGGACAGACAACATCTATAGAGATGGAATGTACACAATGTAATTTCTTTGGTCATTATAGGAAATTGACATTTTGATCACAGTTCACCAGCAGTGCATGATTTGGATTTTATTCATCCGGTGTAACTTTAAAACACGTTTAAGGATTATTTTCTTAAAATGTACATTTTTCAGCACCAGTTTGTAACAGATAAGTTTTTCAATCCAGGAGCGGACATTTTTATTGTAGGATTTCATTGAGAATTACGGACCTAGCAAGCGATTTTTACGGCATTGCCATTCTTTTTCTCTAGGAAAAGTCTTGAGAGATATCGGCACCACGTTGTTTTATGAACCTTTAGTACATGTATGCCCTGCTGACTGTAAATTTTGGGATCGATTGGACTTGTAGTTTCAGAGTTTAAGTGATAACAAGGAGGTGGATTTTTTTTTCAGAAGAGATGTAAGAACAATATAATAGGGAAAAAACTGGAGTTGTCGTTCGTTTAACGTTGATAGGATAGATAGCACACAAACTACATTCAGTTGTAAGTGGAGGGTAAAAAAAATGGGGGGGGGGGGGGGGAAAGGGGGTCTCGGGGGATTTTTTTTTTTTTTTTTTTGTATTAACGGAACAGAATGGTTAAAAAGGCCTTTTTACAATATAAATCAATTGCTTTCAAAAAGCAATTGTAAACGGTCTTTCCCCCTTTGAAACATAGATTGATTGGGGGGGGGGGGGGTATTGTTTGTTTTGTTTGTTTGTTTGTTTGTTTTGGTTTGTTTGTTTGTTTGTTTGTTTGTTTGTTTGTTTGTTTGTTTGTTTCTGTAAGGGGTCTAGTATTGTGTTACCGGAGAAGTTTCATGTTTAGTTTGGAAAGTTTTTATTTTATTTTAGGTCCAGCGCGCGCGCCAGATTGAGGAGACACCACGTGACGCGTGTTTATATTAAGAAAAACTTAGTCTTTTTATTTCTCTTTAGGTCGGGACGTTGGACAGACAACATCTATAGAGATGGAATGTACACAATGTAATTTCTTTGGTCATTATAGGAAATTGACATTTTGATCACAGTTCACCAGCAGTGCATGATTTGGATTTTATTCATCCGGTGTAACTTTAAAACACGTTTAAGGATTATTTTCTTAAAATGTACATTTTTCAGCACCAGTTTGTAACAGATAAGTTTTTCAATCCAGGAGCGGACATTTTTATTGTAGGATTTCATTGAGAATTACGGACCTAGCAAGCGATTTTTACGGCATTGCCATTCTTTTTCTCTAGGAAAAGTCTTGAGAGATATCGGCACCACGTTGTTTTATGAACCTTTAGTACATGTATGCCCTGCTGACTGTAAATTTTGGGATCGATTGGACTTGTAGTTTCAGAGTTTAAGTGATAACAAGGAGGTGGATTTTTTTTTCAGAAGAGATGTAAGAACAATATAATAGGGAAAAAACTGGAGTTGTCGTTCGTTTAACGTTGATAGGATAGATAGCACACAAACTACATTCAGTTGTAAGTGGAGGGTAAAAAAAATGGGGGGGGGGGGGGCAAAAGGGGGTCTCGGGGGATTTTTTTTTTTTTTTTTTTGTATTAACGGAACAGAATGGTTAAAAAGGCCTTTTTACAATATAAATCAATTGCTTTCAAAAAGCAATTGTAAACGGTCTTTCCCCCTTTGAAACATAGATTGATTGGGGGGGGGGGGGGGGTATTGTTTGTTTTGTTTGTTTGTTTGTTTGTTTTGGTTTGTTTGTTTGTTTGTTTGTTTGTTTGTTTGTTTGTTTGTTTGTTTCTGTAAGGGGTCTAGTATTGTGTTACCGGAGAAGTTTCATGTTTAGTTTGGAAAGTTTTTATTTTATTTTAGGTCCAGCGCGCGCGCCAGATTGAGGAGACACCACGTGACGCGTGTTTATATTAAGAAAAACTTAGTCTTTTTATTTCTCTTTAGGTCGGGACGTTGGACAGACAACATCTATAGAGATGGAATGTACACAATGTAATTTCTTTGGTCATTATAGGAAATTGACATTTTGATCACAGTTCACCAGCAGTGCATGATTTGGATTTTATTCATCCGGTGTAACTTTAAAACACGTTTAAGGATTATTTTCTTAAAATGTACATTTTTCAGCACCAGTTTGTAACAGATAAGTTTTTCAATCCAGGAGCGGACATTTTTATTGTAGGATTTCATTGAGAATTACGGACCTAGCAAGCGATTTTTACGGCATTGCCATTCTTTTTCTCTAGGAAAAGTCTTGAGAGATATCGGCACCACGTTGTTTTATGAACCTTTAGTACATGTATGCCCTGCTGACTGTAAATTTTGGGATCGATTGGACTTGTAGTTTCAGAGTTTAAGTGATAACAAGGAGGTGGATTTTTTTTTCAGAAGAGATGTAAGAACAATATAATAGGGAAAAAACTGGAGTTGTCGTTCGTTTAACGTTGATAGGATAGATAGCACACAAACTACATTCAGTTGTAAGTGGAGGGTAAAAAAAATGGGGGGGGGGGGGGGAAAAGGGGGTCTCGGGGGATTTTTTTTTTTTTTTTTTTGTATTAACGGAACAGAATGGTTAAAAAGGCCTTTTTACAATATAAATCAATTGCTTTCAAAAAGCAATTGTAAACGGTCTTTCCCCCTTTGAAACATAGATTGATTGGGGGGGGGGGGGGTATTGTTTGTTTTGTTTGTTTGTTTGTTTGTTTTGGTTTGTTTGTTTGTTTGTTTGTTTGTTTGTTTGTTTGTTTGTTTGTTTCTGTAAGGGGTCTAGTATTGTGTTACCGGAGAAGTTTCATGTTTAGTTTGGAAAGTTTTTATTTTATTTTAGGTCCAGCGCGCGCGCCAGATTGAGGAGACACCACGTGACGCGTGTTTATATTAAGAAAAACTTAGTCTTTTTATTTCTCTTTAGGTCGGGACGTTGGACAGACAACATCTATAGAGATGGAATGTACACAATGTAATTTCTTTGGTCATTATAGGAAATTGACATTTTGATCACAGTTCACCAGCAGTGCATGATTTGGATTTTATTCATCCGGTGTAACTTTAAAACACGTTTAAGGATTATTTTCTTAAAATGTACATTTTTCAGCACCAGTTTGTAACAGATAAGTTTTTCAATCCAGGAGCGGACATTTTTATTGTAGGATTTCATTGAGAATTACGGACCTAGCAAGCGATTTTTACGGCATTGCCATTCTTTTTCTCTAGGAAAAGTCTTGAGAGATATCGGCACCACGTTGTTTTATGAACCTTTAGTACATGTATGCCCTGCTGACTGTAAATTTTGGGATCGATTGGACTTGTAGTTTCAGAGTTTAAGTGATAACAAGGAGGTGGATTTTTTTTTCAGAAGAGATGTAAGAACAATATAATAGGGAAAAAACTGGAGTTGTCGTTCGTTTAACGTTGATAGGATAGATAGCACACAAACTACATTCAGTTGTAAGTGGAGGGTAAAAAAAATGGGGGGGGGGGGGGGAAAAGGGGGTCTCGGGGGATTTTTTTTTTTTTTTTTTTGTATTAACGGAACAGAATGGTTAAAAAGGCCTTTTTACAATATAAATCAATTGCTTTCAAAAAGCAATTGTAAACGGTCTTTCCCCCTTTGAAACATAGATTGATTGGGGGGGGGGGGGGTATTGTTTGTTTTGTTTGTTTGTTTGTTTGTTTTGGTTTGTTTGTTTGTTTGTTTGTTTGTTTGTTTGTTTGTTTGTTTGTTTCTGTAAGGGGTCTAGTATTGTGTTACCGGAGAAGTTTCATGTTTAGTTTGGAAAGTTTTTATTTTATTTTAGGTCCAGCGCGCGCGCCAGATTGAGGAGACACCACGTGACGCGTGTTTATATTAAGAAAAACTTAGTCTTTTTATTTCTCTTTAGGTCGGGACGTTGGACAGACAACATCTATAGAGATGGAATGTACACAATGTAATTTCTTTGGTCATTATAGGAAATTGACATTTTGATCACAGTTCACCAGCAGTGCATGATTTGGATTTTATTCATCCGGTGTAACTTTAAAACACGTTTAAGGATTATTTTCTTAAAATGTACATTTTTCAGCACCAGTTTGTAACAGATAAGTTTTTCAATCCAGGAGCGGACATTTTTATTGTAGGATTTCATTGAGAATTACGGACCTAGCAAGCGATTTTTACGGCATTGCCATTCTTTTTCTCTAGGAAAAGTCTTGAGAGATATCGGCACCACGTTGTTTTATGAACCTTTAGTACATGTATGCCCTGCTGACTGTAAATTTTGGGATCGATTGGACTTGTAGTTTCAGAGTTTAAGTGATAACAAGGAGGTGGATTTTTTTTTCAGAAGAGATGTAAGAACAATATAATAGGGAAAAAACTGGAGTTGTCGTTCGTTTAACGTTGATAGGATAGATAGCACACAAACTACATTCAGTTGTAAGTGGAGGGTAAAAAAAATGGGGGGGGGGGGGCAAAAGGGGGTCTCGGGGGATTTTTTTTTTTTTTTTTTTGTATTAACGGAACAGAATGGTTAAAAAGGCCTTTTTACAATATAAATCAATTGCTTTCAAAAAGCAATTGTAAACGGTCTTTCCCCCTTTGAAACATAGATTGATTGGGGGGGGGGGGGGGGTATTGTTTGTTTTGTTTGTTTGTTTGTTTGTTTTGGTTTGTTTGTTTGTTTGTTTGTTTGTTTGTTTGTTTGTTTGTTTGTTTCTGTAAGGGGTCTAGTATTGTGTTACCGGAGAAGTTTCATGTTTAGTTTGGAAAGTTTTTATTTTATTTTAGGTCCAGCGCGCGCGCCAGATTGAGGAGACACCACGTGACGCGTGTTTATATTAAGAAAAACTTAGTCTTTTTATTTCTCTTTAGGTCGGGACGTTGGACAGACAACATCTATAGAGATGGAATGTACACAATGTAATTTCTTTGGTCATTATAGGAAATTGACATTTTGATCACAGTTCACCAGCAGTGCATGATTTGGATTTTATTCATCCGGTGTAACTTTAAAACACGTTTAAGGATTATTTTCTTAAAATGTACATTTTTCAGCACCAGTTTGTAACAGATAAGTTTTTCAATCCAGGAGCGGACATTTTTATTGTAGGATTTCATTGAGAATTACGGACCTAGCAAGCGATTTTTACGGCATTGCCATTCTTTTTCTCTAGGAAAAGTCTTGAGAGATATCGGCACCACGTTGTTTTATGAACCTTTAGTACATGTATGCCCTGCTGACTGTAAATTTTGGGATCGATTGGACTTGTAGTTTCAGAGTTTAAGTGATAACAAGGAGGTGGATTTTTTTTTCAGAAGAGATGTAAGAACAATATTAAACTGTCAATTGTTCTTGAACAATTGAGAGGTCTTTCCTTTTGTAATGTAAAATACACGTTCCAACAGACGTAGAATGTATTGAAAAGGTCAAGGTCAACCTTAAAAAGCTCCAAAACACACTAAAAATCCTTTATATAAGGTTAAAAACACTAAATTCGCTATCTGGGACATGACCTTGACCTTTGACCTTTTGACCTTTGTCAAGGTCATTAGTCCCCAATGCCATTACTGAAGACCCCAAGGGTCTAGGACCTTTGGTTATATAGTAAAAGCTGATTTTGTCTTTTCAGAAACCTAAAACAGGGGTTATGCCCCTTATAGAAAGGTCAAATCTCTTTGGTCAAAATGTAACAAAGTTGCGCCATAATGACCCAAACATTTTCCACTATTTAAAACTTCTGTAAGTATAATGGTTTCTGAGATTATCCCATAACATGGTGTTAGGTCAAAGGTCAAGGTCAACATACAAATTTGACCTTGAGGTATTTTTCAAAGATACATGAATTGATGATGATTGGTGAAGATCCTAGGTGTCTACGACTTACGGTTTCTGAGTTTTGGTGGCCAACCGACACCGGTTAATTTTCATAGGGGCATAACCCTACCAATGAGTCGTTGAATCTTTTCGATCCAAATGTAACGAAGAACCGGGGTCTGGTCCTGAACAAATTTCACCCTTCGTTTTTTTTCTACCTATTACGGTTACCGTGTTGGAACGATAACAAGGTTTTTGGGTTTCGGAGGGATTACTCCGAACCGACAAAATATTTCGACTCACAGGGTGAGTTCCAGATAGGTATTCATGACACCGATACAAAGTGTGAATATGAAAGCGACACGTCTTACGGTTACGGAGGGAAATTTTGTCAAAGTTTGGCGGAACAAAAAGAATAATAATAAACGGAAGAAATACAGTAAGGTCTTTCCCTTTAGTAAAAGGAAAGACCTTAATAATAGGGAAAAAACTGGAGTTGTCGTTCGTTTAACGTTGATAGGATAGATAGCACACAAACTACATTCAGTTGTAAGTGGAGGGTAAAAAAAATGGGGGGGGGGGGGGGGAAAAGGGGGTCTCGGGGGATTTTTTTTTTTTTTTTTTTGTATTAACGGAACAGAATGGTTAAAAAGGCCTTTTTACAATATAAATCAATTGCTTTCAAAAAGCAATTGTAAACGGTCTTTCCCCCTTTGAAACATAGATTGATTGGGGGGGGGGGTATTGTTTGTTTTGTTTGTTTGTTTGTTTGTTTTGGTTTGTTTGTTTGTTTGTTTGTTTGTTTGTTTGTTTGTTTGTTTGTTTCTGTAAGGGGTCTAGTATTGTGTTACCGGAGAAGTTTCATGTTTAGTTTGGAAAGTTTTTATTTTATTTTAGGTCCAGCGCGCGCGCCAGATTGAGGAGACACCACGTGACGCGTGTTTATATTAAGAAAAACTTAGTCTTTTTATTTCTCTTTAGGTCGGGACGTTGGACAGACAACATCTATAGAGATGGAATGTACACAATGTAATTTCTTTGGTCATTATAGGAAATTGACATTTTGATCACAGTTCACCAGCAGTGCATGATTTGGATTTTATTCATCCGGTGTAACTTTAAAACACGTTTAAGGATTATTTTCTTAAAATGTACATTTTTCAGCACCAGTTTGTAACAGATAAGTTTTTCAATCCAGGAGCGGACATTTTTATTGTAGGATTTCATTGAGAATTACGGACCTAGCAAGCGATTTTTACGGCATTGCCATTCTTTTTCTCTAGGAAAAGTCTTGAGAGATATCGGCACCACGTTGTTTTATGAACCTTTAGTACATGTATGCCCTGCTGACTGTAAATTTTGGGATCGATTGGACTTGTAGTTTCAGAGTTTAAGTGATAACAAGGAGGTGGATTTTTTTTTCAGAAGAGATGTAAGAACAATATTAAACTGTCAATTGTTCTTGAACAATTGAGAGGTCTTTCCTTTTGTAATGTAAAATACACGTTCCAACAGACGTAGAATGTATTGAAAAGGTCAAGGTCAACCTTAAAAAGCTCCAAAACACACTAAAAATCCTTTATATAAGGTTAAAAACACTAAATTCGCTATCTGGGACATGACCTTGACCTTTGACCTTTTGACCTTTGTCAAGGTCATTAGTCCCCAATGCCATTACTGAAGACCCCAAGGGTCTAGGACCTTTGGTTATATAGTAAAAGCTGATTTTGTCTTTTCAGAAACCTAAAACAGGGGTTATGCCCCTTATAGAAAGGTCAAATCTCTTTGGTCAAAATGTAACAAAGTTGCGCCATAATGACCCAAACATTTTCCACTATTTAAAACTTCTGTAAGTATAATGGTTTCTGAGATTATCCCATAACATGGTGTTAGGTCAAAGGTCAAGGTCAACATACAAATTTGACCTTGAGGTATTTTTCAAAGATACATGAATTGATGATGATTGGTGAAGATCCTAGGTGTCTACGACTTACGGTTTCTGAGTTTTGGTGGCCAACCGACACCGGTTAATTTTCATAGGGGCATAACCCTACCAATGAGTCGTTGAATCTTTTCGATCCAAATGTAACGAAGAACCGGGGTCTGGTCCTGAACAAATTTCACCCTTCGTTTTTTTTCTACCTATTACGGTTACCGTGTTGGAACGATAACAAGGTTTTTGGGTTTCGGAGGGATTACTCCGAACCGACAAAATATTTCGACTCACAGGGTGAGTTCCAGATAGGTATTCATGACACCGATACAAAGTGTGAATATGAAAGCGACACGTCTTACGGTTACGGAGGGAAATTTTGTCAAAGTTTGGCGGAACAAAAAGAATAATAATAAACGGAAGAAATACAGTAAGGTCTTTCCCTTTAGTAAAAGGAAAGACCTTAATAATAGGGAAAAAACTGGAGTTGTCGTTCGTTTAACGTTGATAGGATAGATAGCACACAAACTACATTCAGTTGTAAGTGGAGGGTAAAAAAAATGGGGGGGGGGGGGGGGAAAAGGGGGTCTCGGGGGATTTTTTTTTTTTTTTTTTTGTATTAACGGAACAGAATGGTTAAAAAGGCCTTTTTACAATATAAATCAATTGCTTTCAAAAAGCAATTGTAAACGGTCTTTCCCCCTTTGAAACATAGATTGATTGGGGGGGGGGGTATTGTTTGTTTTGTTTGTTTGTTTGTTTGTTTTGGTTTGTTTGTTTGTTTGTTTGTTTGTTTGTTTGTTTGTTTGTTTGTTTCTGTAAGGGGTCTAGTATTGTGTTACCGGAGAAGTTTCATGTTTAGTTTGGAAAGTTTTTATTTTATTTTAGGTCCAGCGCGCGCGCCAGATTGAGGAGACACCACGTGACGCGTGTTTATATTAAGAAAAACTTAGTCTTTTTATTTCTCTTTAGGTCGGGACGTTGGACAGACAACATCTATAGAGATGGAATGTACACAATGTAATTTCTTTGGTCATTATAGGAAATTGACATTTTGATCACAGTTCACCAGCAGTGCATGATTTGGATTTTATTCATCCGGTGTAACTTTAAAACACGTTTAAGGATTATTTTCTTAAAATGTACATTTTTCAGCACCAGTTTGTAACAGATAAGTTTTTCAATCCAGGAGCGGACATTTTTATTGTAGGATTTCATTGAGAATTACGGACCTAGCAAGCGATTTTTACGGCATTGCCATTCTTTTTCTCTAGGAAAAGTCTTGAGAGATATCGGCACCACGTTGTTTTATGAACCTTTAGTACATGTATGCCCTGCTGACTGTAAATTTTGGGATCGATTGGACTTGTAGTTTCAGAGTTTAAGTGATAACAAGGAGGTGGATTTTTTTTTCAGAAGAGATGTAAGAACAATATAATAGGGAAAAAACTGGAGTTGTCGTTCGTTTAACGTTGATAGGATAGATAGCACACAAACTACATTCAGTTGTAAGTGGAGGGTAAAAAAAATGGGGGGGGGGGGGGGGGAAAAGGGGGTCTCGGGGGATTTTTTTTTTTTTTTTTTTGTATTAACGGAACAGAATGGTTAAAAAGGCCTTTTTACAATATAAATCAATTGCTTTCAAAAAGCAATTGTAAACGGTCTTTCCCCCTTTGAAACATAGATTGATTGGGGGGGGGGGTATTGTTTGTTTTGTTTGTTTGTTTGTTTGTTTTGGTTTGTTTGTTTGTTTGTTTGTTTGTTTGTTTGTTTGTTTGTTTGTTTCTGTAAGGGGTCTAGTATTGTGTTACCGGAGAAGTTTCATGTTTAGTTTGGAAAGTTTTTATTTTATTTTAGGTCCAGCGCGCGCGCCAGATTGAGGAGACACCACGTGACGCGTGTTTATATTAAGAAAAACTTAGTCTTTTTATTTCTCTTTAGGTCGGGACGTTGGACAGACAACATCTATAGAGATGGAATGTACACAATGTAATTTCTTTGGTCATTATAGGAAATTGACATTTTGATCACAGTTCACCAGCAGTGCATGATTTGGATTTTATTCATCCGGTGTAACTTTAAAACACGTTTAAGGATTATTTTCTTAAAATGTACATTTTTCAGCACCAGTTTGTAACAGATAAGTTTTTCAATCCAGGAGCGGACATTTTTATTGTAGGATTTCATTGAGAATTACGGACCTAGCAAGCGATTTTTACGGCATTGCCATTCTTTTTCTCTAGGAAAAGTCTTGAGAGATATCGGCACCACGTTGTTTTATGAACCTTTAGTACATGTATGCCCTGCTGACTGTAAATTTTGGGATCGATTGGACTTGTAGTTTCAGAGTTTAAGTGATAACAAGGAGGTGGATTTTTTTTTCAGAAGAGATGTAAGAACAATATAATAGGGAAAAAACTGGAGTTGTCGTTCGTTTAACGTTGATAGGATAGATAGCACACAAACTACATTCAGTTGTAAGTGGAGGGTAAAAAAAATGGGGGGGGGGGGGGGGGAAAAGGGGGTCTCGGGGGATTTTTTTTTTTTTTTTTTTGTATTAACGGAACAGAATGGTTAAAAAGGCCTTTTTACAATATAAATCAATTGCTTTCAAAAAGCAATTGTAAACGGTCTTTCCCCCTTTGAAACATAGATTGATTGGGGGGGGGGGGGTATTGTTTGTTTTGTTTGTTTGTTTGTTTGTTTTGGTTTGTTTGTTTGTTTGTTTGTTTGTTTGTTTGTTTGTTTGTTTGTTTCTGTAAGGGGTCTAGTATTGTGTTACCGGAGAAGTTTCATGTTTAGTTTGGAAAGTTTTTATTTTATTTTAGGTCCAGCGCGCGCGCCAGATTGAGGAGACACCACGTGACGCGTGTTTATATTAAGAAAAACTTAGTCTTTTTATTTCTCTTTAGGTCGGGACGTTGGACAGACAACATCTATAGAGATGGAATGTACACAATGTAATTTCTTTGGTCATTATAGGAAATTGACATTTTGATCACAGTTCACCAGCAGTGCATGATTTGGATTTTATTCATCCGGTGTAACTTTAAAACACGTTTAAGGATTATTTTCTTAAAATGTACATTTTTCAGCACCAGTTTGTAACAGATAAGTTTTTCAATCCAGGAGCGGACATTTTTATTGTAGGATTTCATTGAGAATTACGGACCTAGCAAGCGATTTTTACGGCATTGCCATTCTTTTTCTCTAGGAAAAGTCTTGAGAGATATCGGCACCACGTTGTTTTATGAACCTTTAGTACATGTATGCCCTGCTGACTGTAAATTTTGGGATCGATTGGACTTGTAGTTTCAGAGTTTAAGTGATAACAAGGAGGTGGATTTTTTTTTCAGAAGAGATGTAAGAACAATATAATAGGGAAAAAACTGGAGTTGTCGTTCGTTTAACGTTGATAGGATAGATAGCACACAAACTACATTCAGTTGTAAGTGGAGGGTAAAAAAAATGGGGGGGGGGGGGGGGGAAAAGGGGGTCTCGGGGGATTTTTTTTTTTTTTTTTTTGTATTAACGGAACAGAATGGTTAAAAAGGCCTTTTTACAATATAAATCAATTGCTTTCAAAAAGCAATTGTAAACGGTCTTTCCCCCTTTGAAACATAGATTGATTGGGGGGGGGGGTATTGTTTGTTTTGTTTGTTTGTTTGTTTGTTTTGGTTTGTTTGTTTGTTTGTTTGTTTGTTTGTTTGTTTGTTTGTTTGTTTCTGTAAGGGGTCTAGTATTGTGTTACCGGAGAAGTTTCATGTTTAGTTTGGAAAGTTTTTATTTTATTTTAGGTCCAGCGCGCGCGCCAGATTGAGGAGACACCACGTGACGCGTGTTTATATTAAGAAAAACTTAGTCTTTTTATTTCTCTTTAGGTCGGGACGTTGGACAGACAACATCTATAGAGATGGAATGTACACAATGTAATTTCTTTGGTCATTATAGGAAATTGACATTTTGATCACAGTTCACCAGCAGTGCATGATTTGGATTTTATTCATCCGGTGTAACTTTAAAACACGTTTAAGGATTATTTTCTTAAAATGTACATTTTTCAGCACCAGTTTGTAACAGATAAGTTTTTCAATCCAGGAGCGGACATTTTTATTGTAGGATTTCATTGAGAATTACGGACCTAGCAAGCGATTTTTACGGCATTGCCATTCTTTTTCTCTAGGAAAAGTCTTGAGAGATATCGGCACCACGTTGTTTTATGAACCTTTAGTACATGTATGCCCTGCTGACTGTAAATTTTGGGATCGATTGGACTTGTAGTTTCAGAGTTTAAGTGATAACAAGGAGGTGGATTTTTTTTTCAGAAGAGATGTAAGAACAATATAATAGGGAAAAAACTGGAGTTGTCGTTCGTTTAACGTTGATAGGATAGATAGCACACAAACTACATTCAGTTGTAAGTGGAGGGTAAAAAAAATGGGGGGGGGGGGGGGGGAAAAGGGGGTCTCGGGGGATTTTTTTTTTTTTTTTTTTGTATTAACGGAACAGAATGGTTAAAAAGGCCTTTTTACAATATAAATCAATTGCTTTCAAAAAGCAATTGTAAACGGTCTTTCCCCCTTTGAAACATAGATTGATTGGGGGGGGGGGTATTGTTTGTTTTGTTTGTTTGTTTGTTTGTTTTGGTTTGTTTGTTTGTTTGTTTGTTTGTTTGTTTGTTTGTTTGTTTCTGTAAGGGGTCTAGTATTGTGTTACCGGAGAAGTTTCATGTTTAGTTTGGAAAGTTTTTATTTTATTTTAGGTCCAGCGCGCGCGCCAGATTGAGGAGACACCACGTGACGCGTGTTTATATTAAGAAAAACTTAGTCTTTTTATTTCTCTTTAGGTCGGGACGTTGGACAGACAACATCTATAGAGATGGAATGTACACAATGTAATTTCTTTGGTCATTATAGGAAATTGACATTTTGATCACAGTTCACCAGCAGTGCATGATTTGGATTTTATTCATCCGGTGTAACTTTAAAACACGTTTAAGGATTATTTTCTTAAAATGTACATTTTTCAGCACCAGTTTGTAACAGATAAGTTTTTCAATCCAGGAGCGGACATTTTTATTGTAGGATTTCATTGAGAATTACGGACCTAGCAAGCGATTTTTACGGCATTGCCATTCTTTTTCTCTAGGAAAAGTCTTGAGAGATATCGGCACCACGTTGTTTTATGAACCTTTAGTACATGTATGCCCTGCTGACTGTAAATTTTGGGATCGATTGGACTTGTAGTTTCAGAGTTTAAGTGATAACAAGGAGGTGGATTTTTTTTTCAGAAGAGATGTAAGAACAATATAATAGGGAAAAAACTGGAGTTGTCGTTCGTTTAACGTTGATAGGATAGATAGCACACAAACTACATTCAGTTGTAAGTGGAGGGTAAAAAAAATGGGGGGGGGGGGGGGGGGAAAAGGGGGTCTCGGGGGATTTTTTTTTTTTTTTTTTTGTATTAACGGAACAGAATGGTTAAAAAGGCCTTTTTACAATATAAATCAATTGCTTTCAAAAAGCAATTGTAAACGGTCTTTCCCCCTTTGAAACATAGATTGATTGGGGGGGGGGGGGGGGTATTGTTTGTTTTGTTTGTTTGTTTGTTTGTTTTGGTTTGTTTGTTTGTTTGTTTGTTTGTTTGTTTGTTTGTTTGTTTGTTTCTGTAAGGGGTCTAGTATTGTGTTACCGGAGAAGTTTCATGTTTAGTTTGGAAAGTTTTTATTTTATTTTAGGTCCAGCGCGCGCGCCAGATTGAGGAGACACCACGTGACGCGTGTTTATATTAAGAAAAACTTAGTCTTTTTATTTCTCTTTAGGTCGGGACGTTGGACAGACAACATCTATAGAGATGGAATGTACACAATGTAATTTCTTTGGTCATTATAGGAAATTGACATTTTGATCACAGTTCACCAGCAGTGCATGATTTGGATTTTATTCATCCGGTGTAACTTTAAAACACGTTTAAGGATTATTTTCTTAAAATGTACATTTTTCAGCACCAGTTTGTAACAGATAAGTTTTTCAATCCAGGAGCGGACATTTTTATTGTAGGATTTCATTGAGAATTACGGACCTAGCAAGCGATTTTTACGGCATTGCCATTCTTTTTCTCTAGGAAAAGTCTTGAGAGATATCGGCACCACGTTGTTTTATGAACCTTTAGTACATGTATGCCCTGCTGACTGTAAATTTTGGGATCGATTGGACTTGTAGTTTCAGAGTTTAAGTGATAACAAGGAGGTGGATTTTTTTTTCAGAAGAGATGTAAGAACAATATAATAGGGAAAAAACTGGAGTTGTCGTTCGTTTAACGTTGATAGGATAGATAGCACACAAACTACATTCAGTTGTAAGTGGAGGGTAAAAAAAATGGGGGGGGGGGGGGGGGAAAGGGGGTCTCGGGGGATTTTTTTTTTTTTTTTTTTGTATTAACGGAACAGAATGGTTAAAAAGGCCTTTTTACAATATAAATCAATTGCTTTCAAAAAGCAATTGTAAACGGTCTTTCCCCCTTTGAAACATAGATTGATTGGGGGGGGGGGGGTATTGTTTGTTTTGTTTGTTTGTTTGTTTGTTTTGGTTTGTTTGTTTGTTTGTTTGTTTGTTTGTTTGTTTGTTTGTTTGTTTCTGTAAGGGGTCTAGTATTGTGTTACCGGAGAAGTTTCATGTTTAGTTTGGAAAGTTTTTATTTTATTTTAGGTCCAGCGCGCGCGCCAGATTGAGGAGACACCACGTGACGCGTGTTTATATTAAGAAAAACTTAGTCTTTTTATTTCTCTTTAGGTCGGGACGTTGGACAGACAACATCTATAGAGATGGAATGTACACAATGTAATTTCTTTGGTCATTATAGGAAATTGACATTTTGATCACAGTTCACCAGCAGTGCATGATTTGGATTTTATTCATCCGGTGTAACTTTAAAACACGTTTAAGGATTATTTTCTTAAAATGTACATTTTTCAGCACCAGTTTGTAACAGATAAGTTTTTCAATCCAGGAGCGGACATTTTTATTGTAGGATTTCATTGAGAATTACGGACCTAGCAAGCGATTTTTACGGCATTGCCATTCTTTTTCTCTAGGAAAAGTCTTGAGAGATATCGGCACCACGTTGTTTTATGAACCTTTAGTACATGTATGCCCTGCTGACTGTAAATTTTGGGATCGATTGGACTTGTAGTTTCAGAGTTTAAGTGATAACAAGGAGGTGGATTTTTTTTTCAGAAGAGATGTAAGAACAATATAATAGGGAAAAAACTGGAGTTGTCGTTCGTTTAACGTTGATAGGATAGATAGCACACAAACTACATTCAGTTGTAAGTGGAGGGTAAAAAAAATGGGGGGGGGGGGGGGGAAAAGGGGGTCTCGGGGGATTTTTTTTTTTTTTTTTTTGTATTAACGGAACAGAATGGTTAAAAAGGCCTTTTTACAATATAAATCAATTGCTTTCAAAAAGCAATTGTAAACGGTCTTTCCCCCTTTGAAACATAGATTGATTGGGGGGGGGGGGGGGGTATTGTTTGTTTTGTTTGTTTGTTTGTTTGTTTTGGTTTGTTTGTTTGTTTGTTTGTTTGTTTGTTTGTTTGTTTGTTTGTTTCTGTAAGGGGTCTAGTATTGTGTTACCGGAGAAGTTTCATGTTTAGTTTGGAAAGTTTTTATTTTATTTTAGGTCCAGCGCGCGCGCCAGATTGAGGAGACACCACGTGACGCGTGTTTATATTAAGAAAAACTTAGTCTTTTTATTTCTCTTTAGGTCGGGACGTTGGACAGACAACATCTATAGAGATGGAATGTACACAATGTAATTTCTTTGGTCATTATAGGAAATTGACATTTTGATCACAGTTCACCAGCAGTGCATGATTTGGATTTTATTCATCCGGTGTAACTTTAAAACACGTTTAAGGATTATTTTCTTAAAATGTACATTTTTCAGCACCAGTTTGTAACAGATAAGTTTTTCAATCCAGGAGCGGACATTTTTATTGTAGGATTTCATTGAGAATTACGGACCTAGCAAGCGATTTTTACGGCATTGCCATTCTTTTTCTCTAGGAAAAGTCTTGAGAGATATCGGCACCACGTTGTTTTATGAACCTTTAGTACATGTATGCCCTGCTGACTGTAAATTTTGGGATCGATTGGACTTGTAGTTTCAGAGTTTAAGTGATAACAAGGAGGTGGATTTTTTTTTCAGAAGAGATGTAAGAACAATATAATAGGGAAAAAACTGGAGTTGTCGTTCGTTTAACGTTGATAGGATAGATAGCACACAAACTACATTCAGTTGTAAGTGGAGGGTAAAAAAAATGGGGGGGGGGGGGGGAAAAGGGGGTCTCGGGGGATTTTTTTTTTTTTTTTTTTGTATTAACGGAACAGAATGGTTAAAAAGGCCTTTTTACAATATAAATCAATTGCTTTCAAAAAGCAATTGTAAACGGTCTTTCCCCCTTTGAAACATAGATTGATTGGGGGGGGGGGGTATTGTTTGTTTTGTTTGTTTGTTTGTTTGTTTTGGTTTGTTTGTTTGTTTGTTTGTTTGTTTGTTTGTTTGTTTGTTTGTTTCTGTAAGGGGTCTAGTATTGTGTTACCGGAGAAGTTTCATGTTTAGTTTGGAAAGTTTTTATTTTATTTTAGGTCCAGCGCGCGCGCCAGATTGAGGAGACACCACGTGACGCGTGTTTATATTAAGAAAAACTTAGTCTTTTTATTTCTCTTTAGGTCGGGACGTTGGACAGACAACATCTATAGAGATGGAATGTACACAATGTAATTTCTTTGGTCATTATAGGAAATTGACATTTTGATCACAGTTCACCAGCAGTGCATGATTTGGATTTTATTCATCCGGTGTAACTTTAAAACACGTTTAAGGATTATTTTCTTAAAATGTACATTTTTCAGCACCAGTTTGTAACAGATAAGTTTTTCAATCCAGGAGCGGACATTTTTATTGTAGGATTTCATTGAGAATTACGGACCTAGCAAGCGATTTTTACGGCATTGCCATTCTTTTTCTCTAGGAAAAGTCTTGAGAGATATCGGCACCACGTTGTTTTATGAACCTTTAGTACATGTATGCCCTGCTGACTGTAAATTTTGGGATCGATTGGACTTGTAGTTTCAGAGTTTAAGTGATAACAAGGAGGTGGATTTTTTTTTCAGAAGAGATGTAAGAACAATATAATAGGGAAAAAACTGGAGTTGTCGTTCGTTTAACGTTGATAGGATAGATAGCACACAAACTACATTCAGTTGTAAGTGGAGGGTAAAAAAAATGGGGGGGGGGGGCAAAAGGGGGTCTCGGGGGATTTTTTTTTTTTTTTTTTTGTATTAACGGAACAGAATGGTTAAAAAGGCCTTTTTACAATATAAATCAATTGCTTTCAAAAAGCAATTGTAAACGGTCTTTCCCCCTTTGAAACATAGATTGATTGGGGGGGGGGGGGGTATTGTTTGTTTTGTTTGTTTGTTTGTTTGTTTTGGTTTGTTTGTTTGTTTGTTTGTTTGTTTGTTTGTTTGTTTGTTTGTTTCTGTAAGGGGTCTAGTATTGTGTTACCGGAGAAGTTTCATGTTTAGTTTGGAAAGTTTTTATTTTATTTTAGGTCCAGCGCGCGCGCCAGATTGAGGAGACACCACGTGACGCGTGTTTATATTAAGAAAAACTTAGTCTTTTTATTTCTCTTTAGGTCGGGACGTTGGACAGACAACATCTATAGAGATGGAATGTACACAATGTAATTTCTTTGGTCATTATAGGAAATTGACATTTTGATCACAGTTCACCAGCAGTGCATGATTTGGATTTTATTCATCCGGTGTAACTTTAAAACACGTTTAAGGATTATTTTCTTAAAATGTACATTTTTCAGCACCAGTTTGTAACAGATAAGTTTTTCAATCCAGGAGCGGACATTTTTATTGTAGGATTTCATTGAGAATTACGGACCTAGCAAGCGATTTTTACGGCATTGCCATTCTTTTTCTCTAGGAAAAGTCTTGAGAGATATCGGCACCACGTTGTTTTATGAACCTTTAGTACATGTATGCCCTGCTGACTGTAAATTTTGGGATCGATTGGACTTGTAGTTTCAGAGTTTAAGTGATAACAAGGAGGTGGATTTTTTTTTCAGAAGAGATGTAAGAACAATATAATAGGGAAAAAACTGGAGTTGTCGTTCGTTTAACGTTGATAGGATAGATAGCACACAAACTACATTCAGTTGTAAGTGGAGGGTAAAAAAAATGGGGGGGGGGGGCAAAAGGGGGTCTCGGGGGATTTTTTTTTTTTTTTTTTTGTATTAACGGAACAGAATGGTTAAAAAGGCCTTTTTACAATATAAATCAATTGCTTTCAAAAAGCAATTGTAAACGGTCTTTCCCCCTTTGAAACATAGATTGATTGGGGGGGGGGTATTGTTTGTTTTGTTTGTTTGTTTGTTTGTTTTGGTTTGTTTGTTTGTTTGTTTGTTTGTTTGTTTGTTTGTTTGTTTCTGTAAGGGGTCTAGTATTGTGTTACCGGAGAAGTTTCATGTTTAGTTTGGAAAGTTTTTATTTTATTTTAGGTCCAGCGCGCGCGCCAGATTGAGGAGACACCACGTGACGCGTGTTTATATTAAGAAAAACTTAGTCTTTTTATTTCTCTTTAGGTCGGGACGTTGGACAGACAACATCTATAGAGATGGAATGTACACAATGTAATTTCTTTGGTCATTATAGGAAATTGACATTTTGATCACAGTTCACCAGCAGTGCATGATTTGGATTTTATTCATCCGGTGTAACTTTAAAACACGTTTAAGGATTATTTTCTTAAAATGTACATTTTTCAGCACCAGTTTGTAACAGATAAGTTTTTCAATCCAGGAGCGGACATTTTTATTGTAGGATTTCATTGAGAATTACGGACCTAGCAAGCGATTTTTACGGCATTGCCATTCTTTTTCTCTAGGAAAAGTCTTGAGAGATATCGGCACCACGTTGTTTTATGAACCTTTAGTACATGTATGCCCTGCTGACTGTAAATTTTGGGATCGATTGGACTTGTAGTTTCAGAGTTTAAGTGATAACAAGGAGGTGGATTTTTTTTTCAGAAGAGATGTAAGAACAATATAATAGGGAAAAAACTGGAGTTGTCGTTCGTTTAACGTTGATAGGATAGATAGCACACAAACTACATTCAGTTGTAAGTGGAGGGTAAAAAAAATGGGGGGGGGGGCAAAAGGGGGTCTCGGGGGATTTTTTTTTTTTTTTTTTTGTATTAACGGAACAGAATGGTTAAAAAGGCCTTTTTACAATATAAATCAATTGCTTTCAAAAAGCAATTGTAAACGGTCTTTCCCCCTTTGAAACATAGATTGATTGGGGGGGGGGGTATTGTTTGTTTTGTTTGTTTGTTTGTTTGTTTTGGTTTGTTTGTTTGTTTGTTTGTTTGTTTGTTTGTTTGTTTGTTTGTTTCTGTAAGGGGTCTAGTATTGTGTTACCGGAGAAGTTTCATGTTTAGTTTGGAAAGTTTTTATTTTATTTTAGGTCCAGCGCGCGCGCCAGATTGAGGAGACACCACGTGACGCGTGTTTATATTAAGAAAAACTTAGTCTTTTTATTTCTCTTTAGGTCGGGACGTTGGACAGACAACATCTATAGAGATGGAATGTACACAATGTAATTTCTTTGGTCATTATAGGAAATTGACATTTTGATCACAGTTCACCAGCAGTGCATGATTTGGATTTTATTCATCCGGTGTAACTTTAAAACACGTTTAAGGATTATTTTCTTAAAATGTACATTTTTCAGCACCAGTTTGTAACAGATAAGTTTTTCAATCCAGGAGCGGACATTTTTATTGTAGGATTTCATTGAGAATTACGGACCTAGCAAGCGATTTTTACGGCATTGCCATTCTTTTTCTCTAGGAAAAGTCTTGAGAGATATCGGCACCACGTTGTTTTATGAACCTTTAGTACATGTATGCCCTGCTGACTGTAAATTTTGGGATCGATTGGACTTGTAGTTTCAGAGTTTAAGTGATAACAAGGAGGTGGATTTTTTTTTCAGAAGAGATGTAAGAACAATATAATAGGGAAAAAACTGGAGTTGTCGTTCGTTTAACGTTGATAGGATAGATAGCACACAAACTACATTCAGTTGTAAGTGGAGGGTAAAAAAAATGGGGGGGGGGGGGGGGGAAAAGGGGGTCTCGGGGGATTTTTTTTTTTTTTTTTTTGTATTAACGGAACAGAATGGTTAAAAAGGCCTTTTTACAATATAAATCAATTGCTTTCAAAAAGCAATTGTAAACGGTCTTTCCCCCTTTGAAACATAGATTGATTGGGGGGGGGGGTATTGTTTGTTTTGTTTGTTTGTTTGTTTGTTTTGGTTTGTTTGTTTGTTTGTTTGTTTGTTTGTTTGTTTGTTTGTTTGTTTCTGTAAGGGGTCTAGTATTGTGTTACCGGAGAAGTTTCATGTTTAGTTTGGAAAGTTTTTATTTTATTTTAGGTCCAGCGCGCGCGCCAGATTGAGGAGACACCACGTGACGCGTGTTTATATTAAGAAAAACTTAGTCTTTTTATTTCTCTTTAGGTCGGGACGTTGGACAGACAACATCTATAGAGATGGAATGTACACAATGTAATTTCTTTGGTCATTATAGGAAATTGACATTTTGATCACAGTTCACCAGCAGTGCATGATTTGGATTTTATTCATCCGGTGTAACTTTAAAACACGTTTAAGGATTATTTTCTTAAAATGTACATTTTTCAGCACCAGTTTGTAACAGATAAGTTTTTCAATCCAGGAGCGGACATTTTTATTGTAGGATTTCATTGAGAATTACGGACCTAGCAAGCGATTTTTACGGCATTGCCATTCTTTTTCTCTAGGAAAAGTCTTGAGAGATATCGGCACCACGTTGTTTTATGAACCTTTAGTACATGTATGCCCTGCTGACTGTAAATTTTGGGATCGATTGGACTTGTAGTTTCAGAGTTTAAGTGATAACAAGGAGGTGGATTTTTTTTTCAGAAGAGATGTAAGAACAATATAATAGGGAAAAAACTGGAGTTGTCGTTCGTTTAACGTTGATAGGATAGATAGCACACAAACTACATTCAGTTGTAAGTGGAGGGTAAAAAAAATGGGGGGGGGGGCAAAAGGGGGTCTCGGGGGATTTTTTTTTTTTTTTTTTTGTATTAACGGAACAGAATGGTTAAAAAGGCCTTTTTACAATATAAATCAATTGCTTTCAAAAAGCAATTGTAAACGGTCTTTCCCCCTTTGAAACATAGATTGATTGGGGGGGGGGGTATTGTTTGTTTTGTTTGTTTGTTTGTTTGTTTTGGTTTGTTTGTTTGTTTGTTTGTTTGTTTGTTTGTTTGTTTGTTTGTTTCTGTAAGGGGTCTAGTATTGTGTTACCGGAGAAGTTTCATGTTTAGTTTGGAAAGTTTTTATTTTATTTTAGGTCCAGCGCGCGCGCCAGATTGAGGAGACACCACGTGACGCGTGTTTATATTAAGAAAAACTTAGTCTTTTTATTTCTCTTTAGGTCGGGACGTTGGACAGACAACATCTATAGAGATGGAATGTACACAATGTAATTTCTTTGGTCATTATAGGAAATTGACATTTTGATCACAGTTCACCAGCAGTGCATGATTTGGATTTTATTCATCCGGTGTAACTTTAAAACACGTTTAAGGATTATTTTCTTAAAATGTACATTTTTCAGCACCAGTTTGTAACAGATAAGTTTTTCAATCCAGGAGCGGACATTTTTATTGTAGGATTTCATTGAGAATTACGGACCTAGCAAGCGATTTTTACGGCATTGCCATTCTTTTTCTCTAGGAAAAGTCTTGAGAGATATCGGCACCACGTTGTTTTATGAACCTTTAGTACATGTATGCCCTGCTGACTGTAAATTTTGGGATCGATTGGACTTGTAGTTTCAGAGTTTAAGTGATAACAAGGAGGTGGATTTTTTTTTCAGAAGAGATGTAAGAACAATATAATAGGGAAAAAACTGGAGTTGTCGTTCGTTTAACGTTGATAGGATAGATAGCACACAAACTACATTCAGTTGTAAGTGGAGGGTAAAAAAAATGGGGGGGGGGGCAAAAGGGGGTCTCGGGGGATTTTTTTTTTTTTTTTTTTGTATTAACGGAACAGAATGGTTAAAAAGGCCTTTTTACAATATAAATCAATTGCTTTCAAAAAGCAATTGTAAACGGTCTTTCCCCCTTTGAAACATAGATTGATTGGGGGGGGGGGGGGGTATTGTTTGTTTTGTTTGTTTGTTTGTTTGTTTTGGTTTGTTTGTTTGTTTGTTTGTTTGTTTGTTTGTTTGTTTGTTTGTTTCTGTAAGGGGTCTAGTATTGTGTTACCGGAGAAGTTTCATGTTTAGTTTGGAAAGTTTTTATTTTATTTTAGGTCCAGCGCGCGCGCCAGATTGAGGAGACACCACGTGACGCGTGTTTATATTAAGAAAAACTTAGTCTTTTTATTTCTCTTTAGGTCGGGACGTTGGACAGACAACATCTATAGAGATGGAATGTACACAATGTAATTTCTTTGGTCATTATAGGAAATTGACATTTTGATCACAGTTCACCAGCAGTGCATGATTTGGATTTTATTCATCCGGTGTAACTTTAAAACACGTTTAAGGATTATTTTCTTAAAATGTACATTTTTCAGCACCAGTTTGTAACAGATAAGTTTTTCAATCCAGGAGCGGACATTTTTATTGTAGGATTTCATTGAGAATTACGGACCTAGCAAGCGATTTTTACGGCATTGCCATTCTTTTTCTCTAGGAAAAGTCTTGAGAGATATCGGCACCACGTTGTTTTATGAACCTTTAGTACATGTATGCCCTGCTGACTGTAAATTTTGGGATCGATTGGACTTGTAGTTTCAGAGTTTAAGTGATAACAAGGAGGTGGATTTTTTTTTCAGAAGAGATGTAAGAACAATATAATAGGGAAAAAACTGGAGTTGTCGTTCGTTTAACGTTGATAGGATAGATAGCACACAAACTACATTCAGTTGTAAGTGGAGGGTAAAAAAAATGGGGGGGGGGGCAAAAGGGGGTCTCGGGGGATTTTTTTTTTTTTTTTTTTGTATTAACGGAACAGAATGGTTAAAAAGGCCTTTTTACAATATAAATCAATTGCTTTCAAAAAGCAATTGTAAACGGTCTTTCCCCCTTTGAAACATAGATTGATTGGGGGGGGGGGTATTGTTTGTTTTGTTTGTTTGTTTGTTTGTTTTGGTTTGTTTGTTTGTTTGTTTGTTTGTTTGTTTGTTTGTTTGTTTGTTTCTGTAAGGGGTCTAGTATTGTGTTACCGGAGAAGTTTCATGTTTAGTTTGGAAAGTTTTTATTTTATTTTAGGTCCAGCGCGCGCGCCAGATTGAGGAGACACCACGTGACGCGTGTTTATATTAAGAAAAACTTAGTCTTTTTATTTCTCTTTAGGTCGGGACGTTGGACAGACAACATCTATAGAGATGGAATGTACACAATGTAATTTCTTTGGTCATTATAGGAAATTGACATTTTGATCACAGTTCACCAGCAGTGCATGATTTGGATTTTATTCATCCGGTGTAACTTTAAAACACGTTTAAGGATTATTTTCTTAAAATGTACATTTTTCAGCACCAGTTTGTAACAGATAAGTTTTTCAATCCAGGAGCGGACATTTTTATTGTAGGATTTCATTGAGAATTACGGACCTAGCAAGCGATTTTTACGGCATTGCCATTCTTTTTCTCTAGGAAAAGTCTTGAGAGATATCGGCACCACGTTGTTTTATGAACCTTTAGTACATGTATGCCCTGCTGACTGTAAATTTTGGGATCGATTGGACTTGTAGTTTCAGAGTTTAAGTGATAACAAGGAGGTGGATTTTTTTTTCAGAAGAGATGTAAGAACAATATAATAGGGAAAAAACTGGAGTTGTCGTTCGTTTAACGTTGATAGGATAGATAGCACACAAACTACATTCAGTTGTAAGTGGAGGGTAAAAAAAATGGGGGGGGGGGCAAAAGGGGGTCTCGGGGGATTTTTTTTTTTTTTTTTTTGTATTAACGGAACAGAATGGTTAAAAAGGCCTTTTTACAATATAAATCAATTGCTTTCAAAAAGCAATTGTAAACGGTCTTTCCCCCTTTGAAACATAGATTGATTGGGGGGGGGGGGGTATTGTTTGTTTTGTTTGTTTGTTTGTTTGTTTTGGTTTGTTTGTTTGTTTGTTTGTTTGTTTGTTTGTTTGTTTGTTTGTTTCTGTAAGGGGTCTAGTATTGTGTTACCGGAGAAGTTTCATGTTTAGTTTGGAAAGTTTTTATTTTATTTTAGGTCCAGCGCGCGCGCCAGATTGAGGAGACACCACGTGACGCGTGTTTATATTAAGAAAAACTTAGTCTTTTTATTTCTCTTTAGGTCGGGACGTTGGACAGACAACATCTATAGAGATGGAATGTACACAATGTAATTTCTTTGGTCATTATAGGAAATTGACATTTTGATCACAGTTCACCAGCAGTGCATGATTTGGATTTTATTCATCCGGTGTAACTTTAAAACACGTTTAAGGATTATTTTCTTAAAATGTACATTTTTCAGCACCAGTTTGTAACAGATAAGTTTTTCAATCCAGGAGCGGACATTTTTATTGTAGGATTTCATTGAGAATTACGGACCTAGCAAGCGATTTTTACGGCATTGCCATTCTTTTTCTCTAGGAAAAGTCTTGAGAGATATCGGCACCACGTTGTTTTATGAACCTTTAGTACATGTATGCCCTGCTGACTGTAAATTTTGGGATCGATTGGACTTGTAGTTTCAGAGTTTAAGTGATAACAAGGAGGTGGATTTTTTTTTCAGAAGAGATGTAAGAACAATATAATAGGGAAAAAACTGGAGTTGTCGTTCGTTTAACGTTGATAGGATAGATAGCACACAAACTACATTCAGTTGTAAGTGGAGGGTAAAAAAAATGGGGGGGGGGGGGGAAAAGGGGGTCTCGGGGGATTTTTTTTTTTTTTTTTTTGTATTAACGGAACAGAATGGTTAAAAAGGCCTTTTTACAATATAAATCAATTGCTTTCAAAAAGCAATTGTAAACGGTCTTTCCCCCTTTGAAACATAGATTGATTGGGGGGGGGGGGGGGGGGGGGTATTGTTTGTTTTGTTTGTTTGTTTGTTTGTTTTGGTTTGTTTGTTTGTTTGTTTGTTTGTTTGTTTGTTTGTTTGTTTCTGTAAGGGGTCTAGTATTGTGTTACCGGAGAAGTTTCATGTTTAGTTTGGAAAGTTTTTATTTTATTTTAGGTCCAGCGCGCGCGCCAGATTGAGGAGACACCACGTGACGCGTGTTTATATTAAGAAAAACTTAGTCTTTTTATTTCTCTTTAGGTCGGGACGTTGGACAGACAACATCTATAGAGATGGAATGTACACAATGTAATTTCTTTGGTCATTATAGGAAATTGACATTTTGATCACAGTTCACCAGCAGTGCATGATTTGGATTTTATTCATCCGGTGTAACTTTAAAACACGTTTAAGGATTATTTTCTTAAAATGTACATTTTTCAGCACCAGTTTGTAACAGATAAGTTTTTCAATCCAGGAGCGGACATTTTTATTGTAGGATTTCATTGAGAATTACGGACCTAGCAAGCGATTTTTACGGCATTGCCATTCTTTTTCTCTAGGAAAAGTCTTGAGAGATATCGGCACCACGTTGTTTTATGAACCTTTAGTACATGTATGCCCTGCTGACTGTAAATTTTGGGATCGATTGGACTTGTAGTTTCAGAGTTTAAGTGATAACAAGGAGGTGGATTTTTTTTTCAGAAGAGATGTAAGAACAATATAATAGGGAAAAAACTGGAGTTGTCGTTCGTTTAACGTTGATAGGATAGATAGCACACAAACTACATTCAGTTGTAAGTGGAGGGTAAAAAAAATGGGGGGGGGGGGCAAAAGGGGGTCTCGGGGGATTTTTTTTTTTTTTTTTTTGTATTAACGGAACAGAATGGTTAAAAAGGCCTTTTTACAATATAAATCAATTGCTTTCAAAAAGCAATTGTAAACGGTCTTTCCCCCTTTGAAACATAGATTGATTGGGGGGGGGGGTATTGTTTGTTTTGTTTGTTTGTTTGTTTGTTTTGGTTTGTTTGTTTGTTTGTTTGTTTGTTTGTTTGTTTGTTTGTTTGTTTCTGTAAGGGGTCTAGTATTGTGTTACCGGAGAAGTTTCATGTTTAGTTTGGAAAGTTTTTATTTTATTTTAGGTCCAGCGCGCGCGCCAGATTGAGGAGACACCACGTGACGCGTGTTTATATTAAGAAAAACTTAGTCTTTTTATTTCTCTTTAGGTCGGGACGTTGGACAGACAACATCTATAGAGATGGAATGTACACAATGTAATTTCTTTGGTCATTATAGGAAATTGACATTTTGATCACAGTTCACCAGCAGTGCATGATTTGGATTTTATTCATCCGGTGTAACTTTAAAACACGTTTAAGGATTATTTTCTTAAAATGTACATTTTTCAGCACCAGTTTGTAACAGATAAGTTTTTCAATCCAGGAGCGGACATTTTTATTGTAGGATTTCATTGAGAATTACGGACCTAGCAAGCGATTTTTACGGCATTGCCATTCTTTTTCTCTAGGAAAAGTCTTGAGAGATATCGGCACCACGTTGTTTTATGAACCTTTAGTACATGTATGCCCTGCTGACTGTAAATTTTGGGATCGATTGGACTTGTAGTTTCAGAGTTTAAGTGATAACAAGGAGGTGGATTTTTTTTTCAGAAGAGATGTAAGAACAATATAATAGGGAAAAAACTGGAGTTGTCGTTCGTTTAACGTTGATAGGATAGATAGCACACAAACTACATTCAGTTGTAAGTGGAGGGTAAAAAAAATGGGGGGGGGGGCAAAAGGGGGTCTCGGGGGATTTTTTTTTTTTTTTTTTTGTATTAACGGAACAGAATGGTTAAAAAGGCCTTTTTACAATATAAATCAATTGCTTTCAAAAAGCAATTGTAAACGGTCTTTCCCCCTTTGAAACATAGATTGATTGGGGGGGGGGGGGGGGGTATTGTTTGTTTTGTTTGTTTGTTTGTTTGTTTTGGTTTGTTTGTTTGTTTGTTTGTTTGTTTGTTTGTTTGTTTGTTTGTTTCTGTAAGGGGTCTAGTATTGTGTTACCGGAGAAGTTTCATGTTTAGTTTGGAAAGTTTTTATTTTATTTTAGGTCCAGCGCGCGCGCCAGATTGAGGAGACACCACGTGACGCGTGTTTATATTAAGAAAAACTTAGTCTTTTTATTTCTCTTTAGGTCGGGACGTTGGACAGACAACATCTATAGAGATGGAATGTACACAATGTAATTTCTTTGGTCATTATAGGAAATTGACATTTTGATCACAGTTCACCAGCAGTGCATGATTTGGATTTTATTCATCCGGTGTAACTTTAAAACACGTTTAAGGATTATTTTCTTAAAATGTACATTTTTCAGCACCAGTTTGTAACAGATAAGTTTTTCAATCCAGGAGCGGACATTTTTATTGTAGGATTTCATTGAGAATTACGGACCTAGCAAGCGATTTTTACGGCATTGCCATTCTTTTTCTCTAGGAAAAGTCTTGAGAGATATCGGCACCACGTTGTTTTATGAACCTTTAGTACATGTATGCCCTGCTGACTGTAAATTTTGGGATCGATTGGACTTGTAGTTTCAGAGTTTAAGTGATAACAAGGAGGTGGATTTTTTTTTCAGAAGAGATGTAAGAACAATATAATAGGGAAAAAACTGGAGTTGTCGTTCGTTTAACGTTGATAGGATAGATAGCACACAAACTACATTCAGTTGTAAGTGGAGGGTAAAAAAAATGGGGGGGGGGGGGGGGAAAAGGGGGTCTCGGGGGATTTTTTTTTTTTTTTTTTTGTATTAACGGAACAGAATGGTTAAAAAGGCCTTTTTACAATATAAATCAATTGCTTTCAAAAAGCAATTGTAAACGGTCTTTCCCCCTTTGAAACATAGATTGATTGGGGGGGGGGGGGGGTATTGTTTGTTTTGTTTGTTTGTTTGTTTGTTTTGGTTTGTTTGTTTGTTTGTTTGTTTGTTTGTTTGTTTGTTTGTTTCTGTAAGGGGTCTAGTATTGTGTTACCGGAGAAGTTTCATGTTTAGTTTGGAAAGTTTTTATTTTATTTTAGGTCCAGCGCGCGCGCCAGATTGAGGAGACACCACGTGACGCGTGTTTATATTAAGAAAAACTTAGTCTTTTTATTTCTCTTTAGGTCGGGACGTTGGACAGACAACATCTATAGAGATGGAATGTACACAATGTAATTTCTTTGGTCATTATAGGAAATTGACATTTTGATCACAGTTCACCAGCAGTGCATGATTTGGATTTTATTCATCCGGTGTAACTTTAAAACACGTTTAAGGATTATTTTCTTAAAATGTACATTTTTCAGCACCAGTTTGTAACAGATAAGTTTTTCAATCCAGGAGCGGACATTTTTATTGTAGGATTTCATTGAGAATTACGGACCTAGCAAGCGATTTTTACGGCATTGCCATTCTTTTTCTCTAGGAAAAGTCTTGAGAGATATCGGCACCACGTTGTTTTATGAACCTTTAGTACATGTATGCCCTGCTGACTGTAAATTTTGGGATCGATTGGACTTGTAGTTTCAGAGTTTAAGTGATAACAAGGAGGTGGATTTTTTTTTCAGAAGAGATGTAAGAACAATATAATAGGGAAAAAACTGGAGTTGTCGTTCGTTTAACGTTGATAGGATAGATAGCACACAAACTACATTCAGTTGTAAGTGGAGGGTAAAAAAAATGGGGGGGGGGGGCAAAAGGGGGTCTCGGGGGATTTTTTTTTTTTTTTTTTTGTATTAACGGAACAGAATGGTTAAAAAGGCCTTTTTACAATATAAATCAATTGCTTTCAAAAAGCAATTGTAAACGGTCTTTCCCCCTTTGAAACATAGATTGATTGGGGGGGGGGGGTATTGTTTGTTTTGTTTGTTTGTTTGTTTGTTTTGGTTTGTTTGTTTGTTTGTTTGTTTGTTTGTTTGTTTGTTTGTTTGTTTCTGTAAGGGGTCTAGTATTGTGTTACCGGAGAAGTTTCATGTTTAGTTTGGAAAGTTTTTATTTTATTTTAGGTCCAGCGCGCGCGCCAGATTGAGGAGACACCACGTGACGCGTGTTTATATTAAGAAAAACTTAGTCTTTTTATTTCTCTTTAGGTCGGGACGTTGGACAGACAACATCTATAGAGATGGAATGTACACAATGTAATTTCTTTGGTCATTATAGGAAATTGACATTTTGATCACAGTTCACCAGCAGTGCATGATTTGGATTTTATTCATCCGGTGTAACTTTAAAACACGTTTAAGGATTATTTTCTTAAAATGTACATTTTTCAGCACCAGTTTGTAACAGATAAGTTTTTCAATCCAGGAGCGGACATTTTTATTGTAGGATTTCATTGAGAATTACGGACCTAGCAAGCGATTTTTACGGCATTGCCATTCTTTTTCTCTAGGAAAAGTCTTGAGAGATATCGGCACCACGTTGTTTTATGAACCTTTAGTACATGTATGCCCTGCTGACTGTAAATTTTGGGATCGATTGGACTTGTAGTTTCAGAGTTTAAGTGATAACAAGGAGGTGGATTTTTTTTTCAGAAGAGATGTAAGAACAATATAATAGGGAAAAAACTGGAGTTGTCGTTCGTTTAACGTTGATAGGATAGATAGCACACAAACTACATTCAGTTGTAAGTGGAGGGTAAAAAAAATGGGGGGGGGGGGGGGAAAAGGGGGTCTCGGGGGATTTTTTTTTTTTTTTTTTTGTATTAACGGAACAGAATGGTTAAAAAGGCCTTTTTACAATATAAATCAATTGCTTTCAAAAAGCAATTGTAAACGGTCTTTCCCCCTTTGAAACATAGATTGATTGGGGGGGGGGGTATTGTTTGTTTTGTTTGTTTGTTTGTTTGTTTTGGTTTGTTTGTTTGTTTGTTTGTTTGTTTGTTTGTTTGTTTGTTTGTTTCTGTAAGGGGTCTAGTATTGTGTTACCGGAGAAGTTTCATGTTTAGTTTGGAAAGTTTTTATTTTATTTTAGGTCCAGCGCGCGCGCCAGATTGAGGAGACACCACGTGACGCGTGTTTATATTAAGAAAAACTTAGTCTTTTTATTTCTCTTTAGGTCGGGACGTTGGACAGACAACATCTATAGAGATGGAATGTACACAATGTAATTTCTTTGGTCATTATAGGAAATTGACATTTTGATCACAGTTCACCAGCAGTGCATGATTTGGATTTTATTCATCCGGTGTAACTTTAAAACACGTTTAAGGATTATTTTCTTAAAATGTACATTTTTCAGCACCAGTTTGTAACAGATAAGTTTTTCAATCCAGGAGCGGACATTTTTATTGTAGGATTTCATTGAGAATTACGGACCTAGCAAGCGATTTTTACGGCATTGCCATTCTTTTTCTCTAGGAAAAGTCTTGAGAGATATCGGCACCACGTTGTTTTATGAACCTTTAGTACATGTATGCCCTGCTGACTGTAAATTTTGGGATCGATTGGACTTGTAGTTTCAGAGTTTAAGTGATAACAAGGAGGTGGATTTTTTTTTCAGAAGAGATGTAAGAACAATATAATAGGGAAAAAACTGGAGTTGTCGTTCGTTTAACGTTGATAGGATAGATAGCACACAAACTACATTCAGTTGTAAGTGGAGGGTAAAAAAAATGGGGGGGGGGGGCAAAAGGGGGTCTCGGGGGATTTTTTTTTTTTTTTTTTTGTATTAACGGAACAGAATGGTTAAAAAGGCCTTTTTACAATATAAATCAATTGCTTTCAAAAAGCAATTGTAAACGGTCTTTCCCCCTTTGAAACATAGATTGATTGGGGGGGGGGGGGGGGTATTGTTTGTTTTGTTTGTTTGTTTGTTTGTTTTGGTTTGTTTGTTTGTTTGTTTGTTTGTTTGTTTGTTTGTTTGTTTGTTTCTGTAAGGGGTCTAGTATTGTGTTACCGGAGAAGTTTCATGTTTAGTTTGGAAAGTTTTTATTTTATTTTAGGTCCAGCGCGCGCGCCAGATTGAGGAGACACCACGTGACGCGTGTTTATATTAAGAAAAACTTAGTCTTTTTATTTCTCTTTAGGTCGGGACGTTGGACAGACAACATCTATAGAGATGGAATGTACACAATGTAATTTCTTTGGTCATTATAGGAAATTGACATTTTGATCACAGTTCACCAGCAGTGCATGATTTGGATTTTATTCATCCGGTGTAACTTTAAAACACGTTTAAGGATTATTTTCTTAAAATGTACATTTTTCAGCACCAGTTTGTAACAGATAAGTTTTTCAATCCAGGAGCGGACATTTTTATTGTAGGATTTCATTGAGAATTACGGACCTAGCAAGCGATTTTTACGGCATTGCCATTCTTTTTCTCTAGGAAAAGTCTTGAGAGATATCGGCACCACGTTGTTTTATGAACCTTTAGTACATGTATGCCCTGCTGACTGTAAATTTTGGGATCGATTGGACTTGTAGTTTCAGAGTTTAAGTGATAACAAGGAGGTGGATTTTTTTTTCAGAAGAGATGTAAGAACAATATAATAGGGAAAAAACTGGAGTTGTCGTTCGTTTAACGTTGATAGGATAGATAGCACACAAACTACATTCAGTTGTAAGTGGAGGGTAAAAAAAATGGGGGGGGGGGGGGGGAAAAGGGGGTCTCGGGGGATTTTTTTTTTTTTTTTTTTGTATTAACGGAACAGAATGGTTAAAAAGGCCTTTTTACAATATAAATCAATTGCTTTCAAAAAGCAATTGTAAACGGTCTTTCCCCCTTTGAAACATAGATTGATTGGGGGGGGGGGGGGGGTATTGTTTGTTTTGTTTGTTTGTTTGTTTGTTTTGGTTTGTTTGTTTGTTTGTTTGTTTGTTTGTTTGTTTGTTTGTTTGTTTCTGTAAGGGGTCTAGTATTGTGTTACCGGAGAAGTTTCATGTTTAGTTTGGAAAGTTTTTATTTTATTTTAGGTCCAGCGCGCGCGCCAGATTGAGGAGACACCACGTGACGCGTGTTTATATTAAGAAAAACTTAGTCTTTTTATTTCTCTTTAGGTCGGGACGTTGGACAGACAACATCTATAGAGATGGAATGTACACAATGTAATTTCTTTGGTCATTATAGGAAATTGACATTTTGATCACAGTTCACCAGCAGTGCATGATTTGGATTTTATTCATCCGGTGTAACTTTAAAACACGTTTAAGGATTATTTTCTTAAAATGTACATTTTTCAGCACCAGTTTGTAACAGATAAGTTTTTCAATCCAGGAGCGGACATTTTTATTGTAGGATTTCATTGAGAATTACGGACCTAGCAAGCGATTTTTACGGCATTGCCATTCTTTTTCTCTAGGAAAAGTCTTGAGAGATATCGGCACCACGTTGTTTTATGAACCTTTAGTACATGTATGCCCTGCTGACTGTAAATTTTGGGATCGATTGGACTTGTAGTTTCAGAGTTTAAGTGATAACAAGGAGGTGGATTTTTTTTTCAGAAGAGATGTAAGAACAATATAATAGGGAAAAAACTGGAGTTGTCGTTCGTTTAACGTTGATAGGATAGATAGCACACAAACTACATTCAGTTGTAAGTGGAGGGTAAAAAAAATGGGGGGGGGGGGGAAAAGGGGGTCTCGGGGGATTTTTTTTTTTTTTTTTTTGTATTAACGGAACAGAATGGTTAAAAAGGCCTTTTTACAATATAAATCAATTGCTTTCAAAAAGCAATTGTAAACGGTCTTTCCCCCTTTGAAACATAGATTGATTGGGGGGGGGGGGGGGGTATTGTTTGTTTTGTTTGTTTGTTTGTTTGTTTTGGTTTGTTTGTTTGTTTGTTTGTTTGTTTGTTTGTTTGTTTGTTTGTTTCTGTAAGGGGTCTAGTATTGTGTTACCGGAGAAGTTTCATGTTTAGTTTGGAAAGTTTTTATTTTATTTTAGGTCCAGCGCGCGCGCCAGATTGAGGAGACACCACGTGACGCGTGTTTATATTAAGAAAAACTTAGTCTTTTTATTTCTCTTTAGGTCGGGACGTTGGACAGACAACATCTATAGAGATGGAATGTACACAATGTAATTTCTTTGGTCATTATAGGAAATTGACATTTTGATCACAGTTCACCAGCAGTGCATGATTTGGATTTTATTCATCCGGTGTAACTTTAAAACACGTTTAAGGATTATTTTCTTAAAATGTACATTTTTCAGCACCAGTTTGTAACAGATAAGTTTTTCAATCCAGGAGCGGACATTTTTATTGTAGGATTTCATTGAGAATTACGGACCTAGCAAGCGATTTTTACGGCATTGCCATTCTTTTTCTCTAGGAAAAGTCTTGAGAGATATCGGCACCACGTTGTTTTATGAACCTTTAGTACATGTATGCCCTGCTGACTGTAAATTTTGGGATCGATTGGACTTGTAGTTTCAGAGTTTAAGTGATAACAAGGAGGTGGATTTTTTTTTCAGAAGAGATGTAAGAACAATATAATAGGGAAAAAACTGGAGTTGTCGTTCGTTTAACGTTGATAGGATAGATAGCACACAAACTACATTCAGTTGTAAGTGGAGGGTAAAAAAAATGGGGGGGGGGGGCAAAAGGGGGTCTCGGGGGATTTTTTTTTTTTTTTTTTTGTATTAACGGAACAGAATGGTTAAAAAGGCCTTTTTACAATATAAATCAATTGCTTTCAAAAAGCAATTGTAAACGGTCTTTCCCCCTTTGAAACATAGATTGATTGGGGGGGGGGGGGGGGGTATTGTTTGTTTTGTTTGTTTGTTTGTTTGTTTTGGTTTGTTTGTTTGTTTGTTTGTTTGTTTGTTTCTGTAAGGGGTCTAGTATTGTGTTACCGGAGAAGTTTCATGTTTAGTTTGGAAAGTTTTTATTTTATTTTAGGTCCAGCGCGCGCGCCAGATTGAGGAGACACCACGTGACGCGTGTTTATATTAAGAAAAACTTAGTCTTTTTATTTCTCTTTAGGTCGGGACGTTGGACAGACAACATCTATAGAGATGGAATGTACACAATGTAATTTCTTTGGTCATTATAGGAAATTGACATTTTGATCACAGTTCACCAGCAGTGCATGATTTGGATTTTATTCATCCGGTGTAACTTTAAAACACGTTTAAGGATTATTTTCTTAAAATGTACATTTTTCAGCACCAGTTTGTAACAGATAAGTTTTTCAATCCAGGAGCGGACATTTTTATTGTAGGATTTCATTGAGAATTACGGACCTAGCAAGCGATTTTTACGGCATTGCCATTCTTTTTCTCTAGGAAAAGTCTTGAGAGATATCGGCACCACGTTGTTTTATGAACCTTTAGTACATGTATGCCCTGCTGACTGTAAATTTTGGGATCGATTGGACTTGTAGTTTCAGAGTTTAAGTGATAACAAGGAGGTGGATTTTTTTTTCAGAAGAGATGTAAGAACAATATAATAGGGAAAAAACTGGAGTTGTCGTTCGTTTAACGTTGATAGGATAGATAGCACACAAACTACATTCAGTTGTAAGTGGAGGGTAAAAAAAATGGGGGGGGGGGGCAAAAGGGGGTCTCGGGGGATTTTTTTTTTTTTTTTTTTGTATTAACGGAACAGAATGGTTAAAAAGGCCTTTTTACAATATAAATCAATTGCTTTCAAAAAGCAATTGTAAACGGTCTTTCCCCCTTTGAAACATAGATTGATTGGGGGGGGGGGGGGTATTGTTTGTTTTGTTTGTTTGTTTGTTTGTTTTGGTTTGTTTGTTTGTTTGTTTGTTTGTTTGTTTGTTTGTTTGTTTGTTTGTTTCTGTAAGGGGTCTAGTATTGTGTTACCGGAGAAGTTTCATGTTTAGTTTGGAAAGTTTTTATTTTATTTTAGGTCCAGCGCGCGCGCCAGATTGAGGAGACACCACGTGACGCGTGTTTATATTAAGAAAAACTTAGTCTTTTTATTTCTCTTTAGGTCGGGACGTTGGACAGACAACATCTATAGAGATGGAATGTACACAATGTAATTTCTTTGGTCATTATAGGAAATTGACATTTTGATCACAGTTCACCAGCAGTGCATGATTTGGATTTTATTCATCCGGTGTAACTTTAAAACACGTTTAAGGATTATTTTCTTAAAATGTACATTTTTCAGCACCAGTTTGTAACAGATAAGTTTTTCAATCCAGGAGCGGACATTTTTATTGTAGGATTTCATTGAGAATTACGGACCTAGCAAGCGATTTTTACGGCATTGCCATTCTTTTTCTCTAGGAAAAGTCTTGAGAGATATCGGCACCACGTTGTTTTATGAACCTTTAGTACATGTATGCCCTGCTGACTGTAAATTTTGGGATCGATTGGACTTGTAGTTTCAGAGTTTAAGTGATAACAAGGAGGTGGATTTTTTTTTCAGAAGAGATGTAAGAACAATATAATAGGGAAAAAACTGGAGTTGTCGTTCGTTTAACGTTGATAGGATAGATAGCACACAAACTACATTCAGTTGTAAGTGGAGGGTAAAAAAAATGGGGGGGGGGGGGGGGAAAGGGGGTCTCGGGGGATTTTTTTTTTTTTTTTTTTGTATTAACGGAACAGAATGGTTAAAAAGGCCTTTTTACAATATAAATCAATTGCTTTCAAAAAGCAATTGTAAACGGTCTTTCCCCCTTTGAAACATAGATTGATTGGGGGGGGGGGGGTATTGTTTGTTTTGTTTGTTTGTTTGTTTGTTTTGGTTTGTTTGTTTGTTTGTTTGTTTGTTTGTTTGTTTGTTTGTTTGTTTGTTTGTTTCTGTAAGGGGTCTAGTATTGTGTTACCGGAGAAGTTTCATGTTTAGTTTGGAAAGTTTTTATTTTATTTTAGGTCCAGCGCGCGCGCCAGATTGAGGAGACACCACGTGACGCGTGTTTATATTAAGAAAAACTTAGTCTTTTTATTTCTCTTTAGGTCGGGACGTTGGACAGACAACATCTATAGAGATGGAATGTACACAATGTAATTTCTTTGGTCATTATAGGAAATTGACATTTTGATCACAGTTCACCAGCAGTGCATGATTTGGATTTTATTCATCCGGTGTAACTTTAAAACACGTTTAAGGATTATTTTCTTAAAATGTACATTTTTCAGCACCAGTTTGTAACAGATAAGTTTTTCAATCCAGGAGCGGACATTTTTATTGTAGGATTTCATTGAGAATTACGGACCTAGCAAGCGATTTTTACGGCATTGCCATTCTTTTTCTCTAGGAAAAGTCTTGAGAGATATCGGCACCACGTTGTTTTATGAACCTTTAGTACATGTATGCCCTGCTGACTGTAAATTTTGGGATCGATTGGACTTGTAGTTTCAGAGTTTAAGTGATAACAAGGAGGTGGATTTTTTTTTCAGAAGAGATGTAAGAACAATATAATAGGGAAAAAACTGGAGTTGTCGTTCGTTTAACGTTGATAGGATAGATAGCACACAAACTACATTCAGTTGTAAGTGGAGGGTAAAAAAAATGGGGGGGGGGGGCAAAAGGGGGTCTCGGGGGATTTTTTTTTTTTTTTTTTTGTATTAACGGAACAGAATGGTTAAAAAGGCCTTTTTACAATATAAATCAATTGCTTTCAAAAAGCAATTGTAAACGGTCTTTCCCCCTTTGAAACATAGATTGATTGGGGGGGGGGGGGGGGTATTGTTTGTTTTGTTTGTTTGTTTGTTTGTTTTGGTTTGTTTGTTTGTTTGTTTGTTTGTTTGTTTGTTTGTTTGTTTGTTTCTGTAAGGGGTCTAGTATTGTGTTACCGGAGAAGTTTCATGTTTAGTTTGGAAAGTTTTTATTTTATTTTAGGTCCAGCGCGCGCGCCAGATTGAGGAGACACCACGTGACGCGTGTTTATATTAAGAAAAACTTAGTCTTTTTATTTCTCTTTAGGTCGGGACGTTGGACAGACAACATCTATAGAGATGGAATGTACACAATGTAATTTCTTTGGTCATTATAGGAAATTGACATTTTGATCACAGTTCACCAGCAGTGCATGATTTGGATTTTATTCATCCGGTGTAACTTTAAAACACGTTTAAGGATTATTTTCTTAAAATGTACATTTTTCAGCACCAGTTTGTAACAGATAAGTTTTTCAATCCAGGAGCGGACATTTTTATTGTAGGATTTCATTGAGAATTACGGACCTAGCAAGCGATTTTTACGGCATTGCCATTCTTTTTCTCTAGGAAAAGTCTTGAGAGATATCGGCACCACGTTGTTTTATGAACCTTTAGTACATGTATGCCCTGCTGACTGTAAATTTTGGGATCGATTGGACTTGTAGTTTCAGAGTTTAAGTGATAACAAGGAGGTGGATTTTTTTTTCAGAAGAGATGTAAGAACAATATAATAGGGAAAAAACTGGAGTTGTCGTTCGTTTAACGTTGATAGGATAGATAGCACACAAACTACATTCAGTTGTAAGTGGAGGGTAAAAAAAATGGGGGGGGGGGGGGAAAAGGGGGTCTCGGGGGATTTTTTTTTTTTTTTTTTTGTATTAACGGAACAGAATGGTTAAAAAGGCCTTTTTACAATATAAATCAATTGCTTTCAAAAAGCAATTGTAAACGGTCTTTCCCCCTTTGAAACATAGATTGATTGGGGGGGGGGGGGGTATTGTTTGTTTTGTTTGTTTGTTTGTTTGTTTTGGTTTGTTTGTTTGTTTGTTTGTTTGTTTGTTTGTTTGTTTGTTTGTTTCTGTAAGGGGTCTAGTATTGTGTTACCGGAGAAGTTTCATGTTTAGTTTGGAAAGTTTTTATTTTATTTTAGGTCCAGCGCGCGCGCCAGATTGAGGAGACACCACGTGACGCGTGTTTATATTAAGAAAAACTTAGTCTTTTTATTTCTCTTTAGGTCGGGACGTTGGACAGACAACATCTATAGAGATGGAATGTACACAATGTAATTTCTTTGGTCATTATAGGAAATTGACATTTTGATCACAGTTCACCAGCAGTGCATGATTTGGATTTTATTCATCCGGTGTAACTTTAAAACACGTTTAAGGATTATTTTCTTAAAATGTACATTTTTCAGCACCAGTTTGTAACAGATAAGTTTTTCAATCCAGGAGCGGACATTTTTATTGTAGGATTTCATTGAGAATTACGGACCTAGCAAGCGATTTTTACGGCATTGCCATTCTTTTTCTCTAGGAAAAGTCTTGAGAGATATCGGCACCACGTTGTTTTATGAACCTTTAGTACATGTATGCCCTGCTGACTGTAAATTTTGGGATCGATTGGACTTGTAGTTTCAGAGTTTAAGTGATAACAAGGAGGTGGATTTTTTTTTCAGAAGAGATGTAAGAACAATATAATAGGGAAAAAACTGGAGTTGTCGTTCGTTTAACGTTGATAGGATAGATAGCACACAAACTACATTCAGTTGTAAGTGGAGGGTAAAAAAAATGGGGGGGGGGGGGGCAAAAGGGGGTCTCGGGGGATTTTTTTTTTTTTTTTTTTGTATTAACGGAACAGAATGGTTAAAAAGGCCTTTTTACAATATAAATCAATTGCTTTCAAAAAGCAATTGTAAACGGTCTTTCCCCCTTTGAAACATAGATTGATTGGGGGGGGGGGGGGGTATTGTTTGTTTTGTTTGTTTGTTTGTTTGTTTTGGTTTGTTTGTTTGTTTGTTTGTTTGTTTGTTTGTTTGTTTGTTTGTTTCTGTAAGGGGTCTAGTATTGTGTTACCGGAGAAGTTTCATGTTTAGTTTGGAAAGTTTTTATTTTATTTTAGGTCCAGCGCGCGCGCCAGATTGAGGAGACACCACGTGACGCGTGTTTATATTAAGAAAAACTTAGTCTTTTTATTTCTCTTTAGGTCGGGACGTTGGACAGACAACATCTATAGAGATGGAATGTACACAATGTAATTTCTTTGGTCATTATAGGAAATTGACATTTTGATCACAGTTCACCAGCAGTGCATGATTTGGATTTTATTCATCCGGTGTAACTTTAAAACACGTTTAAGGATTATTTTCTTAAAATGTACATTTTTCAGCACCAGTTTGTAACAGATAAGTTTTTCAATCCAGGAGCGGACATTTTTATTGTAGGATTTCATTGAGAATTACGGACCTAGCAAGCGATTTTTACGGCATTGCCATTCTTTTTCTCTAGGAAAAGTCTTGAGAGATATCGGCACCACGTTGTTTTATGAACCTTTAGTACATGTATGCCCTGCTGACTGTAAATTTTGGGATCGATTGGACTTGTAGTTTCAGAGTTTAAGTGATAACAAGGAGGTGGATTTTTTTTTCAGAAGAGATGTAAGAACAATATAATAGGGAAAAAACTGGAGTTGTCGTTCGTTTAACGTTGATAGGATAGATAGCACACAAACTACATTCAGTTGTAAGTGGAGGGTAAAAAAAATGGGGGGGGGGGGGGGAAAAGGGGGTCTCGGGGGATTTTTTTTTTTTTTTTTTTGTATTAACGGAACAGAATGGTTAAAAAGGCCTTTTTACAATATAAATCAATTGCTTTCAAAAAGCAATTGTAAACGGTCTTTCCCCCTTTGAAACATAGATTGATTGGGGGGGGGGGGGGGGGTATTGTTTGTTTTGTTTGTTTGTTTGTTTGTTTTGGTTTGGTTTGTTTGTTTGTTTGTTTGTTTGTTTGTTTGTTTGTTTGTTTGTTTCTGTAAGGGGTCTAGTATTGTGTTACCGGAGAAGTTTCATGTTTAGTTTGGAAAGTTTTTATTTTATTTTAGGTCCAGCGCGCGCGCCAGATTGAGGAGACACCACGTGACGCGTGTTTATATTAAGAAAAACTTAGTCTTTTTATTTCTCTTTAGGTCGGGACGTTGGACAGACAACATCTATAGAGATGGAATGTACACAATGTAATTTCTTTGGTCATTATAGGAAATTGACATTTTGATCACAGTTCACCAGCAGTGCATGATTTGGATTTTATTCATCCGGTGTAACTTTAAAACACGTTTAAGGATTATTTTCTTAAAATGTACATTTTTCAGCACCAGTTTGTAACAGATAAGTTTTTCAATCCAGGAGCGGACATTTTTATTGTAGGATTTCATTGAGAATTACGGACCTAGCAAGCGATTTTTACGGCATTGCCATTCTTTTTCTCTAGGAAAAGTCTTGAGAGATATCGGCACCACGTTGTTTTATGAACCTTTAGTACATGTATGCCCTGCTGACTGTAAATTTTGGGATCGATTGGACTTGTAGTTTCAGAGTTTAAGTGATAACAAGGAGGTGGATTTTTTTTTCAGAAGAGATGTAAGAACAATATAATAGGGAAAAAACTGGAGTTGTCGTTCGTTTAACGTTGATAGGATAGATAGCACACAAACTACATTCAGTTGTAAGTGGAGGGTAAAAAAAATGGGGGGGGGGGGGCAAAAGGGGGTCTCGGGGGATTTTTTTTTTTTTTTTTTTGTATTAACGGAACAGAATGGTTAAAAAGGCCTTTTTACAATATAAATCAATTGCTTTCAAAAAGCAATTGTAAACGGTCTTTCCCCCTTTGAAACATAGATTGATTGGGGGGGGGGGGGGGGGGGTATTGTTTGTTTTGTTTGTTTGTTTGTTTGTTTTGGTTTGTTTGTTTGTTTGTTTGTTTGTTTGTTTGTTTGTTTGTTTGTTTCTGTAAGGGGTCTAGTATTGTGTTACCGGAGAAGTTTCATGTTTAGTTTGGAAAGTTTTTATTTTATTTTAGGTCCAGCGCGCGCGCCAGATTGAGGAGACACCACGTGACGCGTGTTTATATTAAGAAAAACTTAGTCTTTTTATTTCTCTTTAGGTCGGGACGTTGGACAGACAACATCTATAGAGATGGAATGTACACAATGTAATTTCTTTGGTCATTATAGGAAATTGACATTTTGATCACAGTTCACCAGCAGTGCATGATTTGGATTTTATTCATCCGGTGTAACTTTAAAACACGTTTAAGGATTATTTTCTTAAAATGTACATTTTTCAGCACCAGTTTGTAACAGATAAGTTTTTCAATCCAGGAGCGGACATTTTTATTGTAGGATTTCATTGAGAATTACGGACCTAGCAAGCGATTTTTACGGCATTGCCATTCTTTTTCTCTAGGAAAAGTCTTGAGAGATATCGGCACCACGTTGTTTTATGAACCTTTAGTACATGTATGCCCTGCTGACTGTAAATTTTGGGATCGATTGGACTTGTAGTTTCAGAGTTTAAGTGATAACAAGGAGGTGGATTTTTTTTTCAGAAGAGATGTAAGAACAATATAATAGGGAAAAAACTGGAGTTGTCGTTCGTTTAACGTTGATAGGATAGATAGCACACAAACTACATTCAGTTGTAAGTGGAGGGTAAAAAAAATGGGGGGGGGGGGGCAAAAGGGGGTCTCGGGGGATTTTTTTTTTTTTTTTTTTGTATTAACGGAACAGAATGGTTAAAAAGGCCTTTTTACAATATAAATCAATTGCTTTCAAAAAGCAATTGTAAACGGTCTTTCCCCCTTTGAAACATAGATTGATTGGGGGGGGGGGGGGTATTGTTTGTTTTGTTTGTTTGTTTGTTTGTTTTGGTTTGTTTGTTTGTTTGTTTGTTTGTTTGTTTGTTTGTTTGTTTGTTTCTGTAAGGGGTCTAGTATTGTGTTACCGGAGAAGTTTCATGTTTAGTTTGGAAAGTTTTTATTTTATTTTAGGTCCAGCGCGCGCGCCAGATTGAGGAGACACCACGTGACGCGTGTTTATATTAAGAAAAACTTAGTCTTTTTATTTCTCTTTAGGTCGGGACGTTGGACAGACAACATCTATAGAGATGGAATGTACACAATGTAATTTCTTTGGTCATTATAGGAAATTGACATTTTGATCACAGTTCACCAGCAGTGCATGATTTGGATTTTATTCATCCGGTGTAACTTTAAAACACGTTTAAGGATTATTTTCTTAAAATGTACATTTTTCAGCACCAGTTTGTAACAGATAAGTTTTTCAATCCAGGAGCGGACATTTTTATTGTAGGATTTCATTGAGAATTACGGACCTAGCAAGCGATTTTTACGGCATTGCCAT